>NC_056729.1:952985407-953185407 GCF_019279795.1 Protopterus annectens
TTGTTTAGTGGTTTGGGTGTCTGAAACATTAGCAGGGAGGATGGACAGCTGCCTAGGTGCTCTGTACATATAATCCCTGGTAGAGGCCAGGGACATAGTGGAGGGGTGGGAGGGGAGTGCTCCACAAGTAGCCCTTGGACATATCAGGGAGGGAAGTAGTGAGGGTAGGTCATAACAACCCTCCATGGCAGCAGGATGATGCAGAGTCCCAGGATGCTCTTAGTATTCTTACTGGCTCCAACCCTAGTGGAGAAAGCTCATGGGTAATTAAGAGGGGTAGGTAGACCTGATGAAGGAAAGGGGCACCAGGATATGCTGATGATCAGGGCTACATGGGAGAGGAGAAAAGGGGGTTGGAAGACCTGTATGGAGAGGTGGTATGGTCAATGGGATTCTCAAAAGTGCTAGCAAAGCAATGACATTTTGAAGTTGGGAAGATTAGATTACATGGGAGCATCAATAGAAGTACAGTGGGAATAGCCTCCATGTAGTAATGAGAAACATATTGAAAGTGTGAATGAGATTTACTTTGGAACCAAGGTCCATTTGAAGTTTACTATAGTTGGGGAAGATAACAATTATGGTAGGAGGGTGGATACCAATTTTATGAGTTGAAAGAATTTATCTGTGAGAGGAAGAAGGCAAGAGTTAAGTGTGATAAGGTGAAGTTCCTAACAAAACAAAGTGGTTTAGGATTACTTGATTTGAAGGGATAGTTTGGAGCTACACAGCTGAGGCTCATGCACATATCACAAAAACAAACATATATGTTCAGAAGGCACTTCTTTCTATGTTGGTAAAACCAATAGAATGTTAAAGGAATGTATTTTACAGCATATGGGTGATATACAGAGAAATTTGCAAAGAAGTGCAGTAGCTCAACACATTAATGAATTTCCACAGCATGATTTTAAATTTATGGCTTTGGATATATACACTCCTGCACCTAAAGGTGGTGATATAAAGAATGCCACAGAAGTTAAAAAAAACCCACTGGATAGCTGGTTTGAGAGCTGATGTTCCACCAGGCTTAAATGGTTTTATACCTTTTAAACCTATTTTAAAGGCTAGAAAATATTAATTGGTTAAAGGTTTTAATTAATGTAATTGGTTTTTCAAGTGTATTTATATTCAGACTGATTTTATATTTTTTGTATTGATCTGATAAAGGAGGCATCTCCGAAAACGCTTATCTGTTTACTGCTTATTGTTTCTTAAATATATGTGCTTTGCCGTGGTTGTCCCATTGTGGTTTCTCAAGTATTTTAACCTGCTTTTTTCTACATTGGGACTGATTTTCTCATTGTTGCTGTTTGCCTACTTTATAGACTCCTAGAAAATATGTTCCTAATTACCTCTTTCTTCCCCATCACACCTCAACATTTATTGTCTGCCTGAGGAAAAATTCTTTGGAGTCTGCTTTGGGTATAAAAATACCTATGTAAACACTTTCATACAAAAATCCTGAATCTTCTAGACTTTGTTGCATCTTTGGGAGACATACACATACCCCTTCATTGTTTCTTTGTGAATTGCTTATCCATTCTCTTTTCTCAATCCTTTCTAACCTCCTCTGATTGATTCTTATAGTTATCATGAGATATTTTCTATGCTATACTAATTATTCCTTTTTTTACAGCAGCTTCTGATCTAGATTCTACTAAAGACTCTACCAGTGCTGGTCTTTCACTTAGTATCCCCCAGTTTATTGCTCTTTGCCTATACTCTGATTTCAATCCTTGATAAGGAAGCAGTCCAAATAAATTCTTGGCTTCTTCCCATTCTATTTCCTATCCTTCTCTTATTATTTGCTCCCAGTACCTTTGTTCATTTGCCAGTTTTCTCCAATAAATTCCAGCCCCCTCTTGCCTGTTGTCTGTATCGCTAATTACAGTCATCCCTATCAGCAGAATCTACTTTCTCTATTCCAGTGCTGGCTTAGTTCTTAGAATGCTTTCTGCTACTTTATGAATGTAATGTTTTGTATGGTTATTGTTATTCTTAAGGCTCTACATTCAAAATCCCATTCTCTCCTTGTTTCTTGAACCCCCACCAGTTTCATCAGCATCCATTTCCACTTTGAATTATAGGTTTCTGCTTGTACTATGTAGAGAAGCCTTAACTGTGTAGCTCTGAAATACCCCTTCAAATCGGGTATCTTTTGTTTAGTCTCTTCCCACATATCCTTAGCTGCCACACCAGAAGCTCCTAAGTACTTCATTTTATCATGCCCACATAAATATGGATATTGCTGAACCAATTCCTATGTGGGAACATAATTTACAGCTGTTGCCTTTGTTTTAGCTTCATTAATTTTGTATCCTGAAAACATCTGAAACTGCCTCAAAATGGTCCACAACACTGAAATGTCATTTTCTGGTCCTATCAGATATAAGATAACATCATTTGCAAATACAGCTAGCTTTTCTTTACTACCATATCAGTAATATTTTTGAATTTCTGAGACCCTTATTTTCTTTGCCAGTGTTTCTAAATTTAATGCAAATAAAAAGTGGTAAAGAGGACAGCCCTGCCTGGGTCCTCTGCTCAAACAGAAATTATTAGAGCGGAACCCACCCACTTTAATTTTCACCTCTGATTCCTCATATATCCTCCTAATCAACATTATAATTTTATCAGGGAATGCAAATGCTTCTATTGCCCAACTCATAACTCCCAGCTTACTCTGCATCAAGACCCACACAACAGTTGTATTTTCTTACATTTCCTCTGGATCATCAGTGTTGTGTTAATGTTGTCAAAAATGTTTGCCTCCTCTCCATAAAACCACATTGTTCCATATCTATCAATGTTGGCATCACCTTTGCCATTCTTTTAACAACTATAGACATAAACACTTTATAATAATGGTTTAGGATTGAAATGGGCCTGTATGAAGCAGGATCCTTTGAGTCTTTATCCTCTTTAGGTATTGCAGGCACCATTCTTCCAGGATGTTGGTACTTCTCCTCCTCTTAAAATACTGTTAAACAAAATGTTCCAGATCTTTATCGCTTTTTCCTTCTAGCTTCCAAACTTCTACAGGAATACCATCTATTCCTGGGGTAATTTCCTGAATATTGGTTATACATCCCCATTTTATCTCATCTTCTCTTATACTGTTAGTAATTGAGCCCCATCTATTTCCAAACTTGGCATATTTAATTCTTCCATAACCATTTCCATTTGGACCTTTTCTTGATTTCAGTATTTCTCTACTTTATACAGACTTTCATAAAATTTCTGAAATATTTCTAGTACCTCTAAAGGATCTCTTATTATCTTCCTTGTTATAGGCTCCATAAGCTTGGCAACAACCTTTCTACTTTCTGTTGTCTGAGTTATTGTGCTAAAACTTTTTGTGCTCTGGAGTTATTATCAAAAATAGCCGCTCAACAGCAATCTTTCTAAACCCATGCATATTATCAAGGTAATCCTTTATGTTCTGTTTAGCATTCTGCAGTTGCTCTTCTTGTTCTGTGAGATTCCCCCTATTATGCAATACTTTAAAATTTGTCAGTCCCTGTAAATAATTCTACTTACTTCTTAAACAAACCTTTCTCTTTTATTTCCACCTTATTTTTAAACTCCAATTTAATTTTATCCCACTCCCTAGCTGTATTTTCAGAAGAAATTTCTATCTTCTCTAAAACCTCTCAAATAATTTCCACTACCCATTCCTTAAATTCCTCTTTTCAACAGATAGGTGGGAAAGTGCCATTTTCTTAGTTTTATTTCATTACCCTGTATTTTTATTTTAGTAGTTATTGGTGTGTGATTTGATATAGTTATTGGATGTGTATCAAAACTTTCAATTATATTCCAGTGAAATTTAAGTTCTCTCTAGCCTGTCCCAGTTTTTGTATTTTAGGGAATAATGTGTAAATTCACTCCATACTCCTACTACTGAATTCACATCTTCCATGCCAAAAATGTTCATAAATGTCTTCAAAAATGCACCCTTTTTTGGTTTCCCTTCTATGCTCCCTGACATGTCTTCACTGCTACAAATCAAATTCCAGTCCCCACGTATATGTAATATTCACTGCCAAAAGCTGATTATTTCTCCCAGAATTGTCTTACCTCCATTATAGCAGTTTTGGGTGGAATATAAATACTTGCCAGTGTAATCCTCCTCCCTTGCCATTAGCCCCTTCGTACTAAAAATCTAACATTACTATATTTTTTATCCTCTTCTATCACTATTGGAGCTCCTTGAAAGTACTCCTCTTTTCCTTTGTCCCAAGTATTCTGCTAAATAACCATCCTGATAACCTTTCCTTATCAAATTCACATGTTCATTTATTTCCAAATGTGTCTCCTGTAGTATAGCTGTTTGCACACTAAATGTTTAAATATAGTTCATTACTCTTTCTTTTGTGTGTGTGTATATATATATATATATATATATATATATATATATATATATATATAGGACCAAAGATAATACAGAAAGCATCATTATGTTAAAAAGTTATTCTACCTTTTATGTGCAACAGGTTTTTTATTAAGTATCCAGTTGTAGCTTTTGTGTTACATGCATACAGTAATGTTTGGCAGGTTGATATTTTATACAGTTGTTTTTGTCATATCCATATGAATGTATGTCACATCTTACAAAACTTTGTTTTAAAGCCCTCAAAAAACAAATACACCCCTAAAACCTGTTAACTTAGTACTAACACACAAAACTATGTACATCTTCAAAAACTGAAGTTTTACCCTTCTAACAGGAACCAATGTACCAAACTGACAACCACACTCATAGACTTGGGTTAACCTAAAATGAAGGTTATCCATGCTAAGATGGATGGTACAGCCTATGCTTCTATTAAGTGCTGTCTGGTTTTGTCTTATCTTTATTACTCTCCCAGATTGAGAAAATATTGAAAGAAAGCCATTAAAAGAAAGAAGTATTGTGTTTTTATTACTCTTTATCAGATTGTCTCCACAGAGACATGAGAACCAGATACAGAATTGCTTCTACAAGCATTTATTTATTTTCTAGAGGGAAGCTTTATTATATTCAACATCCTTTATTTTCTTTCTCTTAAAACTTGTTACTAGATCAAGCTAAGAGCCTTAATCTGGTCAGTCACCTATGCAAGAATGAAAAAAGGCACATCATCTTTTCTTGTATTATGCTCTTTTGACCAGACTTTTTTATGTTGCAGTGCATACATTTCTTAAAACTGAACAAGGTGAAAGAGAAGAGAAGGAAAACAAAATAGGGACATCGGTTTACTTTAGTAACCCCATTAGACTTGAAAATTACTGAGAAAACTTATAGCATGCAGATTATATCATACACTATAAAAATACTACTGTTAAGAACAAAATTTTGTTTTACTTACAGTTAACTCTCTCCCTCCTCTTCCCCTCTCCTAAATGTTCTTCCAAACATTAATGACATAAAATAGGGCATATGCTTTAGAGTACCCTACACGTTTTACAAAGTAAAAAAGAAGGTGCAATCTTTCCAGGTTTTCTTATTCTAAAAGAAAAATATAGCAAGGATAGCCATTCAGTTGTGTGATTCCCTAACCCTCTTGTATTAGAGGCAACATGTGATATATGCAAATAACCCTTTAATGATAGCAGATGTTTCAGCTACTGAATGTCTATGACTTTTTTCCTAAGTCTATTTATGGACAAATTCAGGCTAATAAAGCCAAACCCAGCTAGCAGTTGACATGCATGTTTCACCCTTCTTATGGCATCATCAGCGCAGTATAAGTGTAATGTTTGGCTAACCATTAGAAACACAGGGTTGTCATACCCAGCTGTTATCCATAACCATTAGGATGTCTGCAAAATATCCCAACCAACAAACTAAAACAGTGAGTAAACATGTCACACAGAAAAAATGATCAGTAAGAATACAAAAGAAAAATCTAGCAAGGCTAGACTTTCCACTGTGTGATTCCTTAAACCTCCTGTATTAGAGGCAACATGGAATATATGCCATAAGAAGGCTGAAACATGCATGTCCACAGCTAGTTGGGCTTGGCTTTATTGGCCTGAATTTGGCCATAAATAGACTTAGAAAGAAAATGTCATGGACATTCAGAATTGCCATATAGCTGAACCACCTGATGTCCTTAAAGGGTTATTTGCATATATCCCATGTTGCCTCTAGAGGTTTAAGGAAACACATGGTGGAAAGTCTAGCCTTGCTAGATTTTTCTTTTGTTTTTTTACTGATTGTTTTTTTCTGTGTGACCTTTTTACTCATTGTTTTAGGTTTTCTTATACTGTAATGTTTCACAAATATAAATAATGCTTTGGAATCCCACATTTATTTGTCAATTTCTGAGTTGCTGGTTTTATTCCTGTTTATCTCTGTCTCCAAAATCTAGTCTCTGCTTCATTTCCAATGTACTCTTGATTCTTCTAGTCAATTATTGTGCTTTTTTCCATCTATCAAGCATTTTCTATTGAAACATAGGAAAAGATTTCACTGCCACAGTCTTTATTACCAGAAGAACAAGAAGCCAAATCTCTCACTGCTTTACAGGTCACGTTTTGTTGGAAAAAGAAACTTTTGTATTTCCTCCTTAGCATGCTCTGCATCAAAAAATTATTTTATCCCCCCAAGAAAGAATACTCTGAAGATAGCTGGGTACAGCTCTTTGAATATCATCCTTGCTTCTCAACATTCCCTGAATAGTGGAATACATTTAATCCTCTTCTGCCTGAAGTACAGTGAGTAATCATTTTCCACAAACAATTTACTGTCTTCCACTTTTAGTACTTTGTCATTTTGCCACAGTTTTGTCAGAATCAACTCATTTTGCTGGTAGTATTGCATTACTACTATTAAAGGTCTGAGCTGTTTTCTCATGGCCCGGTTTGGAGCATACACATGATGTGCCCTTTCAATTAGCAACTCCTGCTGTGGAGTACCAGTCCAGTTACTTATTTGTGATTTCATAAATTTAATACATTCTGTTCCTTCCAGCATCTCTGATGTAGCAGAAAATCTCAAGTTTTCCCTACATGATCTGTCCTCTAATTCTATTAATTTTTAAACATCTCTTATTGAGCAGTCTCGTATTCAGCCAGCTTTTTTTTCATTTCGACCTCTGATTTTTGTAGTTTTATCACCTCATCTGAATATCTGTTTAAAAGTCTTCCATTTTTCCAGCCTTTTGTTATGTGAGTTGATATAGTCCATCAATGTTTTGTTTATTTTAATCAGTTCTAAGTACATTTGACTTATTTTTTCTTCTAGTGTACTGGAAATCATGTCTTACACCAAAGCTGGAGTTTGCACTGCTTTTTGCTGAAGAGCTGCAGATTTCTTCCCAGTCAGTGTTTTTTCATCACCTTTTGAAATCGATTTCCTTTCAGGTTCTCTGAATTTCATTTTTTGCTGACATTCAGGCAGTGCACTTGCTAGCTTGTTACTGAAATATACCCCAAAATACAAGTTTACTGACTCTCTTTGTCTTCACAATGGGAGAACTGAAATTAAGCTGTTACTCCATGTGCAGCCACCTTGGAAGTCATTGCTCTGGTAGAGTTTTTAGTCGAATCTACAACAGAGGCTGCTGTTAAAAATGCGTTAATTAGTAGGGCATATAAATATTGCATGATAGCAAGAGTCAGAGGAAGTTAGAAAAGATTGGAAAGAGAAACTGGAAAAGCAATTTACAAGGGAACAATGCAAGACATACATATGGCTCCCAAGAATACAACAAAGTCCAGAAGGTTTAGAATTTTTGCTAAATATTTGCATATGTATTTTATAACCCAAGCAGACTTCAAAGATTTTTTTCTTAGTTAGGAAATATTGGAGGTGTGATGGGGAAAATAGGTAACTGGGAATTTTTTTTTTTTTTTTGGAGAGGGGGGTGTAATTAGTTGGCAGATTTAAAAAATTCCTTACAGAATACTCCATCAGAAATATTGGGTGAGCAAATGGCTGTATCCTAGAATATGATATGATTTTTTGAGCTGGGCTACAGCTTCTGAATTGCTTAGACATATTAAGGCCATATTAAGTTTAATTCTGTTGGCTGCAAAAAAAGCAGTTACTAGAAAATGGAAATCAAAATCTAAGCCAACTGTATTCCAAGTACTGAATATAGTGAAGGAGAGACAAGAGAAGGAGCAAATTACATTGAGATGAATGGAATTTGTGGAGAACAATACATGCAGAATAATATTCAGGAGGCAGGACGAGGTTTAAGGGAAGGCAGGAACTGAGCGATTTATGTAATGTTGGACTGAGTGACAGTTTCTGTAAAGAAAGGATACATATACGTAATGTTAATATGGTTTTCTTTTCTTTATGTTTCTATCAATGTATGTATGCATATTTCTTAAGTGATAATTGACTACAAGTATTTAAAAAAGTTATAGTAGGAGGCAAATGGAGAAGACAAGAGTAAAAAGAAAAAAGGTGGTAGCTATGGTGAGGGGTGGCACTATAGACAATATGTGAAATGATATAGAGTGTCATATTGTGAATGACTAGGAGCCACAGGAATAAGATATATGATCTGTATACAGTTCTACAGAAAAAAAAACAATGTAATTTTAAATGTATGAACACTTGTTTTTGTTATACTTGCTGTGAAGTTATAACAAAAAATAAGTGTCATGGGGTAATACAGGAAGGTATTGTGCTTCTGGGAGAGACAGGGTGACTAGAATGGAGAGGATTTCAGTATCACTAAAAGGCTACCGTTTATGAGACATTAAACCAATAAAATGTAATACCTGAAAGATGGTGTTAAGGTAGCATAGCACAAACGGTTGAGGATACAAGCTGCTGTCATCCTGTAGTCCTAGGTTTGATCTCCTTAATCTCCATATGCATACTGTTTTGATCTGACTAGGTCTGTTAGCTATGCAGTGTTCCTAGGCTCCCTTTGAGAAAAGCACTTGTATCTAGTGGGCTTATCTGGCTGGTTATCAAATGATTAAAAAAATGACATAAAGAAGAAGGAAGAGTAACTATTGTGCTAGTCATGTACAGGATGGAGTGCGCAGAAGCCATGATAGCTGGCCATAGTATATATATCACTATGTGCAGGAAGATATCATGATAAAACATGAGTAACATTACTCTTGTGTAACTTGCTATTGTCAATGTGCTACTCACAGCAATATATAAAAATATCAGGTGTGGTAACCATTTGAAATGTTTGGATCCACTAGTGTAGAGACTGAATGGCCAAGTCTGAGATTGCCATTTCCCAGAATATTCCCTTTTCTCTGAGGTAATGGCAATCTTAAGGTTAGTATATATAATGTTATCGCCCGGGTCTCTTCTGAAAAAAGGTTAGTATATATAAGTCTGAGGGGCTTACCTCCCACAGTGGGGGTGCAAGGGGCTTGCCCTCTTGCAAAAAAAGTGCCAACATTTCAATAGGGAGCCCATCATGTATGCTTTGTCTTAAGAGGATACATTTCAAAGCTTTTATAACATTGGTGCTCACACTATCTGTTAATCACTTCAATGTACTTTGAATAATACAATGGCTCACCAAGTCAAAAAATGCTATATAGTGGAGTTTGACTGTACACCTGCACCTTTTCCATAATGATACAAAGATTGAACACTTGATCTTTCATGCTGATTCCTTTCCTGAAGCCCTGCTGCTTTTCTGTCAACTCTTGCATGCATAAAGTATAGAAACTGATACAAAACAGCTAACAGCTTGTAAAAGTATCTTGCTGACATGGCTGATCTTTGATACTGTATGGTGGTGTGTGCAACCTGAAACTGAATTTCCCTTTTATCAGGATCAATGTGATGACGGAGTGCATCTAGTCTTCTAGCCAATGTTTCATTGTAGAGATTGGTAAAGAACATAACTGTACCTTTTCCACAAGCAGTAATCAACTAAGTGGGAAGGTCACCAATACCTTGTATCTTTTGGTTAGGAGGATTCCTAATAGCATCATAAACTTAATTATCCAATATTCTGTGCTCAAATTCATTCAAACATTCAAAGGAGTTATCACTCATCATTATGATACAAGTCAGTTGTACAAATTTTCCAATGTTGAATTATTTCATATAGATTATATAGCAGTCTTATGGCATAATCCTTTATATTTCTCTGTTTTGTTAATTATTTATCATCATGCTTCAATACATTTCCATTGTTGCTCCAACAATATAGTTCTGTCTCTCTGCATTCATCTTTAGACTTCAGTATCAGCAGTCCAATATCTCTTTATACCTTCTGGTGATTTATTTATTTTTGTCTGTCTTCAGTATTTTCCTTACCTCTATCTGTCATCAAAATGTTTCTGAAATCCATAGTTTGTTAGTGTGACCTTGCTTTTCCTGAGAGCTTGGATGAAGGTGTATTCTGTGACCATCTTGAAATCTCTTCCCTGTTCCACAAGCCCTTTGTCTCCCTCTTGTAACAGTCTTGCATTAAAACCTTTCAACTAATAATAAAGAAAGTTTTGTAACAACAGACTCTAGCTTCTGCAAGTAGAATCTGGAAGTGACAGCCTAGATTTTTGTCAGGAATGGTTAAAAGGAAGGTAACATTCATCATATTATAGTCTGATCAACACTCTGGTCCAGGATATGCCCTCAGTTTCTTAACACAGATGTTCATCGTGTTACACTGCTGCAGTCATTACACTTGGGTTATCCTGCCATCAGGTGGTCCCTCAGTTGGCCAGAGTTCCAAAGTCTTGGTCCGGCGTCAGTTGCTGTCGCCTCTTCCCTGACGTCAGTGCGCCAGGGGTATATAAGATGCAGCCAATGCCATTTTCTTCAGTCTTTCTTGCCGCGCGGTGCCAGAAGCAAAAGCAGTTTGCAAGTGCCAGTCGGCTGACTCCTCAGATTTTCATTCAGAATCCAGAACCAAAGTCTTCTACAAAGCTAAGTACCCCGTTGGGGAAACTTTTTCTTGCCTCAGACCGATGTCAGTAAAAGTTAATAATTGTATTTCTTGTGGGAAGCAAATACCTCATAAGGATTTCCATTCTTATTATATCCCATGCCTAGGCCCAGACCACGACGTCACAGGTTGTCGGTTTTGTGCTAGGTTTAACAAGCGCACTATTAAACGTCGGTTTGATTTTGCCCGACATTATTTTGGCAGAAAATTCAATTACACCATGCCATCGGAACAACTGACGACCGGGATACACAAAAAGTGCAAAGACAAGGACAGGCATCCGAGGCCCAAAACTGATAATGAAGCCTCTTCTAGACCAGTCACCGGTTCTCCGGTTTTCAGTGAGGCACCTTCGCAGCCCCTGACGACTGCTTCTTTGGAACCACAGGCCGCCTCTGACTCCCACGTGGAGATAGCTGGGCCTTCGGATACATAAGATTTATGGCCTACTGAGACTAACCCTTCAGAGGGATCTGGAGCAGCTGAACAACCCTCAGCTTCAGAGGGTGTTTTCAGACCTACTCAGCTAACCATTAAATCTTCTGCTAAGTCTAAAACCCCTTTAAAAACAAAGAAACAACTTCAACATTCACCAGGACAGGTCTCCATGCCTAAGAAACAGATGCTCAAAATGGCTGAAGACTTAATTACTCTGATCAGGGGGTCCCATCCTCCTCCTCCTGATAAAAGGCCTAGACAGGATGCAGACTATGACTCATCCGACCAGGTGCCCATCTCTTCATATTCATCCTCAGACCAAGGATACTCTTTACCCCCTTATGAGGATTCTGATGCTGTGGAATCAGTTCCTTCAGCCTCTCCACCAGAGGACTACTCCTTTGGGGAAACCTTACATACCATGAGGGAGCATTTCCATTGGGAGGGCCAGGATTACTCAGAATCCAAGAAAAGGCTCAGAGATTTTCTTTTATTACCTCAACACAGACCCCTTGCTATCCCAACAGTGTTAGATATTGTGGATGATGTGTATTCTGAATCCAGTTTAAATCCTGATTCTTTACCTCCTGCTCCAGTTAAGCCAGACAGATACTACAGAGTCCCTGACTCTCACAAATTTCTTTATAAAAGCCCTGTTGCTGACCCTGAAACTATTTCCCAGGGTCCCAAAGGGGTAAAGGCCTCTACAGCAAAAAATCCAGTTCCCTCTGACAGAGATTCCAGAGCATTAGACAGATGGGGGAAGAAAGTATATACATCTGCAACTTTAGCAATGAGGGCCTTAAATTGCCAGTTTCACATGCTTAAATATCAGCAATTTTTGATGTCTCAGTTGAAACAAAAAATGCTTCCAAATTCAGATCTTCTTAACTATAAGGAAATGCAGGATTTATTGTATGCAGCTGAACAAGTGGGAAAACATACTTTGCAATGTGGTTTTGATTCATTAGAGGCCTCCTGTAGAGCAGCAGTTACAGGGTCTGTCATTCGAAGACATGCTTGGTTAAAAGAGCAGACTTTACCAGATCATGTTAAAGCAAAATTATTGGATGCACCTTTGCAGCAGGATGTTTTATTTGGAGTTAAGGCAGAAGAGGTATTAAAGAAAATGGAGGATAAGGCAAAATGTATGCAAACAGTTAAAAATTTCTTACAGGTTCAGCCTCCTCGATTTAGCAGAAATTGGCCAACAAAAAATTGGTCCCTTCCAATTACAGACAGACCTCAAAGGGGCAGATACAGACGTCAAAGAGGCAGAGGTCGACCACAAGGTTCTTACAGGCCACGACAATGGGGGGCTTCAACCCAGAAAGAAGTGGAAGACAGGCCTCAACCTTATAAAAAACAGCCCCAATGACTTCCCACTGCAGCTGCCAAGCACTTCTCTCTTGGCAGCCCCCTTGGGGGGAAAGCTAGCACTTTTCTGTCACAATTGGCATATGATCACCAAAGACAAATGGGTTCTCAATATTGTATCTCAAGGTTACAGGTTCCACTTTCACACTCTGCCAAGGTTAAAAGGAATGCCAAATCTGCCACCAAATCAATGGGCAGAGGCTCAAAGACAAATTACAGCACTCATGGACATGAGAGCTATTCAAAAGGTACCAACACAGGAGCAAGGACAAGGATTTTACTCAAGACTCTTTCTGGTTCCCCGAAAGGACAAAGCCTGGAGGCCCATTCTGAATCTTTCTTCTCTAAATACTTATCTGGATGTTCCAAAATTCAAAATGTTGACACTACAGCAGCTTCTTCCCATGCTGGGCAAGAAAGCTTGGCTCATAACATTGGACCTCAAGGAGGCATACCTGCATGTCCCTATCAGACAAAATTGCAGAAGATACCTCAGATTCTTAGCTGGTTCAATGCATTACCAATTCTCTGCACTGCCCTTTGACTTATCTACTGTGCCCAGGGTCTTTACAAAATGCCTGGCACCAGTAATTGCATTTTGCAGAGAAAAAGGAATTCAAATTTACCCATACTTGGATGACTGCCTTATTCAAGCAGAGAGCAAAGACATTCTTCTAAAGCATCTGGCGTTTGTAAAAAGATTGCTAATTTGCCTAGGGTACACAGTAAACAAAAAGAAGTCAAAACTAGTGCCCTTACAAGAGATAATATTCCTGGGTGCCAGCTTAAATACAATGGCCCAGATGGCTTATCTCACGCCAGACAAGCAAGGACAACTGACTCAATATTTCCAGTTGATGGCAACAAAAACCCAACTCCCTGCAAGAAAAATTCTGCAGGCCTTGGGGTACATGGCTTCTTGCATACTACTAATTCCATATGCCAGACTGCATATGAGGAAACTACAATGGTACCTAAAGAGTGTCTGGTCTCAATACTGTCACAGTTTGGAAACAGTAATACCACTTATTCCTTGCCTTCAACAGGAGTTTCGATGGTGGGCTCAAGCCTGTCACCTAAACAAGGGACAGCCTTTCACTCAACCCTCAGCCAGGCAAACACTGACAACAGATGCTTCAAATTACGCCTGGGGAGCACACATGGCAGGATAATGTATTCAGGGCAAGTGGACCGCACAACAAAGGCATCTTCACATCAATCAAAAAGAGATGCTAGCTGTACAAAATGCCCTTATAGCTTTCAAGGACCTTCTGCATCCAGGACAACTACTACTAAAGACAGACAACACCACAGTTATGTGGTACATAAACAAGCAAGGGGGCACTCACTCTTATCCCCTCTGCAGACAAGCCATGACCTTGTGGAACACAGCTCTAACCTATCAAGTTCATCTGCAAGCACAATTCCTGCCAGGAGAAAAAAACACTCTGGCAGATGACTTAAGCAGAAACATCTTGGATCCGCACGAGTGGAAATTACATCCACAGATATTCAGAATGATAACACAAAAATGGTGGTGCCTGGACATAGATCTGTTTGCATCCCCAATGAATTGCCAGCTACAGAAATTCTGCACAAGGACTTACCACCCACAAGCATGGAAAGTGGATGCCCTCTCATTCAGCTGGAAAAACCTACAAGTATATGCTTTCCCACCACTACCTCTCCTTTAAAGGTACTCCTAAAACCCAGACAAGAAAAGCCAAAGATGATCCTGATTGCCCCAGACTGGCCACGCCAGCACTGGTACCCAATCTTAAAGAACTTAGCACAAGGTCCGCCATAGAATTTGCCTCAAATCCCACATCTTCTGACTCAGAAAAACAATCAGATACTTCACAGCCAGCTCAAGACTTTAAACTTGGCTGCATGGCAGATTCCTTAGTCACGCAATCAATGCCTCTCTCTAAAGCTGTTATGGATGTCATTCTGGAGGCCAGAAGGCCTAGCACCAGGAAAGCCTATTCAGATAAATGGAAGAGATTCTGTGCCTGGAACAAGGCTCACAGCCTTGACACTCTTGTTCCAAATATTCCTCAGATACTACAATACTTAACTGAGATGCTGGACAAAGGCCTCTCCTTTTCATCCATTAAGATTCACGCCTCTGCCATCTCTGCTCATTACAACACAAACCCACCAATTTTTTTCTAATCCTTTGCTAAAACAGTACCTCAGAGCGGCTAAAAACATAAGGCCGCCCCGTAGAGGACCAATTCCAACTTGGGACCTCAACTTCGTCTTGGAAAAATTAACTTTACCTCCTTTTGAGCCAGCTAACTCAGCAGACTTAAAATATGTCTCCTGGAAAACTGCTCTGCTCCTGGCAATAACCTCAGCACAAAGAGTTTCAGAATTACAGGCACTAATGGCAGTGGAACCTTTCATCATTTTACACCAAGACAGGGTGTCTTTAAGAACAAACCCTACTTTTATGCCAAAGGTGGTATCAAGTGTGGCTCTAAACCAAACTATTCACTTGCCAACTTTTTATCCAAATCCACAGAATAATATCCCTTGGAATATCCCCCTTTGAGTTTTTATCCCTGGAATAATAATTTGTCCTTTATCATGGCTTAACTGCAAAGTGGTTTGCCACTATTTCATTTTGCAATAATGTAATCAGTCAGTGTTGGGTGTATCTTATACATTTTTAAGCACTCTTTTATCCATGAATGTGGGATACTGTCAATTTTTTTTTTTTTTTTTTTTTTTTTTTGCAGTCTACACATGCCATCATACCTCTCAACTTCTTAGAGCAAGAAATCTGGACAAAGCCATAAGTAAAAGTGGGACAAAGGCTCAAAAATAGGGGCACTTTTTAAATATTGCTCTTACAAACAGAAAGTTGGTAGAATAATGAGTTTTGCATTAGCATGCATTTTCTGAGGGGTATAAAGTCTGAAACTAAAATGTCTGTCATTATTTTCTAACTTAGATCTTTAACGATTTGCCACTAATGTGAAATACATCTTGTATTCTTTCAGGAAATGTTAACTTTTAGCCCTAACAAAAAGTGCACTGGCTATCTTTAAGTAAAACTAAATTGCACACTGTTCTAGTAAGTGCTTTAAAATATTAAGGCTGATATCTCTTATTCGATTCCCATAATTTCAGATTTTATTGTTCACTGAACTGCTTGCCATTGTACCTTTAAATTTTGCATTTCCCTCAGCTAAGAATGCACAGAACTCTCAAGACTAACTGCTTGCACCTGCATCTGCAGAGAGCTCCTCTCCATGTAAAAGTAGTCAGCAGTGAATCCTAGTAAATTCCACTCTGAGCAGAATGTACAGTTGCCTTAGCTGCAGAGTTCTTGACTCCCACTGAGCATTTACTAATGGAAAAAACAAACCTATTGTAGATGTAAGAAATTTGGCATTTTTGTTGCTTACATCATTTTGTCTTATTTTTCAAACTTGCCTGGTTGCACAAAAACACTTGATTATAAATTAAGCCAAGGGTGTTAATCCAGACATTCATCCTTGTACAAATAAGAGAAAATATCTTAATTCGTAGGTTCATAGGATGATACTAGGCTATTGGCCCGGAGGCCCTTATAAGCCTAGGCAAGAATTTCCCCCATGTTCACTCAAAGTCAGCACCTGTTTCCCTGTCCAGCAGGGACACAGGTGGGATCCCAGGAGGTATATTTTCTGTTTCCCATCCAGTTGTTCAGGTTCCTCTTAAAGAGGGCTAACGAGATACTCTGCTTGACATGGAGAGGGAGTCTATTCCAAAGATGGGGGAATCCTTGGGACTCAAATCTTTCCCGCCAACAAGTTCTATTAATGTCACAGACCAGGTTAAGGCCTTGCATGCAGGTTACATGAGTGGAGTTTGTCTTATAGATATGCAGCAACTCTATCAAGGCTGGGTCTGAAATGGCCTTGTATGCCAGACACAGGTCACCTCTGAGCAGTCTGTATGAGACTGAATAGAGGGACAGGGCTTTTAGCCTATCTGTGTAGGATAAGTGTTTGAGACCCTGAATTTTCCTAGTCAGGAACCTTTGTGGTCTCTCCAACTGCTGCATGTGCTTGGCAAGGTACATGCCAAAGGGGGCATTGTACTTGATAATGGGTCTGAATAAGGGAGGAGTACAGGGATGTTATAACCTCCTTGTTTCTGGATGAAATATCCTTATTTATGAGGTGGACCATGTAGAAAACCTTCCGTATAATGGAGGCAATGTGGTGGTCAAAAGTCAGGTTGCTATCAACCTGGGTGCCCAAGTCCCTCTTGACTGTGATTGTATGCTTAGTACGTTGTTATTAATGTGATAATTCTACATATAATCATTCTACTTTTGCTCCCCACCCCAAACACTGGCCCAAAATCACTGCATATTAACATTAAACTTGTTTTTATCCAGCCTTTCTTTTGTTATACTGCAAAGCCTATTTCTTACAATTAAAAAGTACTTGTTTACTTTTATACCTTTATCACATACAACAGTCACTGAAGAGACTCACTCACATTTAAAATACCCCAGACTTCTTCTCTTCCTTTCGGCTCTTCCCACTAGGGATCATCGTAGTGGAACAACTGTCAGCAGAATGATTGGCAGTGAGATTTTTACAGTGTTGAGTTGCCAGCCCAGCACCCAATCTTCCACAGAAGACATACACACTCACACATAGGGCAAATTTTAGAGTGTCCAATCCACCTGCAGCATGTCTTTGGGATGTGGGGAGGAAACCCACACAACCATAGGGAGGACATTCAGACTCCACACAGAAGGCACCCCAGCCAAGAATTGAGGAGAACCTCCATACACTACATAAAATTGTTTTATTATATATAACATGCAGTTTATATAATCAAACGTTTTTATACAAATGCTAATAAAACAAAAATAATTTTAGTTACAGTTACTTTTTTCTCTTTTAGTGTCCTAAACATTAATGGCATAAAGTGGCATATACGCTTTACAGTGTAGCCACAGATTTATCACAGTCAGTAAGAGTCCAGTTTTTCTCGGCCACTTTTTTCTTGCAAAGGCTATATTTATCTCATTACACTCAAGTGTACCTCCAGACATTTCTGCAGTTAAATCCTACTGATGCCTCTAGGTGTCAAATACTGCTTGTTCATATTTGCATTAATAATTCCAAAGCCATGCTACATACGAGGTATCAGAAGGTTTCATCTTAAAGCACACATAATGTCAAACACAATTGCGTTGATATTTGACCTCTGTCTAATGCAGCTAAAGAAATATTGAATATTATTTGTATACTGTTTACTTGTATTGTAATAATTTTCATATTTCTCTAAATTTCTCAATTTTCAGACAACACAGTCAGAACTACATAGCTTCATATGAAAGCTCACAGCTGTATGAAGAAAATACTGCTGGCAGTACGTGTCTTATTTATTTTATTTATTTATTTACATTTGCTAACTGGGTAATGTCTGACTGGGATAAAAAAACAAGCCCATTTCAGCGGAGACCTGGGGAGAAAAGCTCCCAGAAATGTTTACAATGCTTATACTCAGATATTGTTAGTTACAGTATTACAAAAAATTTGTATGAAAGTATACATAAAAATATAGTAATGTGTAAAAATCAAGTTAATACACATTAAAAAGTCACATTCAAGCCACAAAAAAAAAAAATCAAACAGTTGAATATAGTACCAACAAAACAACAATAGAATCAAACACATTGAAGTACATAAGTGGAGAACACAGTAGACGGAAAGTTTGTTTGCTTAGCCAGGTGTAGTACAGGAGCATAGCCTGTGATTGGAGAAATAATTTGTAAGGAGCTGTTTGAAGCTATGGGTATTAGTTATAGATAGCAATTGCTGGGGAAGAGAATTCCAAGTTTTGGCTATGGAGTAGTTGTATAAAGAATCACCATAAGCATTGTGGGTTTTGACAACTTTGAGCAGGTTTTTTTCAGCACACCTGAGAGAGGTAAGGTTGGAGTAGGGTTGTACGAGGTCAGATAGGGCTGGGCAGTAGTTGGAGTTATGAATAATGGAGTGAGCTACTATTAGTTGGTTTAGGGCTAGTAAGTTTGGGAGTTCAATCCAGTTTAGTTGTTGAAGGGCTATACAATTGTGAGCTCTATGGGGAGGGCTAGTGGCAAATTTGGCAATTTTATTATAGTAAGCTTCAATGCTATTCAGATCAGATTTATGAAGGTTTGTGAAGACTTGTGAATAATAGAGAAGGGTGGAAAGTAGGTGAGTTCTGGCTGTAGCTATTCCAACATGGTTGGAAAGGTATGGTTTAGCCCTGTAAAGAGCACTTAATTTTGTGTGGACTTTTTTGATTGTTAAAGTGATGTGTCTGTCAAATTTTAGGTTACAGTCTAGGGTAATACCAAGGAGTTTATTATATTTGACAGGGTCGATATTTTGTACCATTAGAGGCAAAGATAAAGAGATGCTTTTGTTGGTTTTTATTGGAGGAATTTGAAAATATAAATTTGGTCTTGTTTGGGTTTAGAATCAGTTGGTGGTCTGAGAGGTATTTTTCAATGTTATTAAGGGCAGTCTGAGACTTTGCTTGTAGTTCATTTATTGAGGGGACAGAGCAAATAAGCAAAGCATCACCTGCATATTGAATGATAGAGGCAGGTGATGTTACAGTATAGAGATCGTTGGTAAAGGTAATAAAGAGGAGAACAGAGATGGGCAAAAGAAAAAATAGTTTATATTCCCATAAGGTGGCTTGTTTATGACTGAAGAGGTAGCTATGGAACCATTGAAGTGTATTAGAGCTGAAATTGAGAGATGCAAGTTTGTTTAGGAGTATTGATGGGATATAGTTTGACATATTAAGGAAGGTGGCAGAGGCAATGTGGTTATTGTTTTTAAGGTGGTTTACATTATTGGTGAAACCTAATATGGCAGTGTTAGTGCTGTATTTGGGTCGGAAGCCATGCTGAGTAGACGATAGAAGGTTATATGCTGGAAGGTGGTCTAGAGTCTGTTTGTGTAGGCATTGCTTGCTTAGTTACTGAGATATCATGAGCTGTTCATACAACATTACAAAACGAATATTCACTGCCTTTATTTTTGGCTTATAAAATCCAGTTTAAAGCATCAAACAGAATTAATGCCACCAATATGACAATTAATTTATCCTGAATATTTTTTTAATAACACTTACTGTTCCAGTGATATGAATATCTGTTTGAACTGTAAGGTGATAACTTCATGTTTTTAAAGGCTCAAGCCACACCCACTGGGAGTTAAAGGTACACACTCAAAAGGGCTGTAGTGGACAGAACGAGTTAACAAATGTGATTAACACTTAATAGTCTCCCATTTGTTCACTATCTTCAGTGTTGCTGGTTTTTATCTCCTTCTCCCAAGCCCAGACTTTGGTTCAAGTCTAAGGTGGTACTGATTCTTATAGTCAATTCCTGTGTTTTTTTTTCCTTTCTATGTCAGAAGCATTCCTTTGGAACAATGGAAAAGGTTTGACTGACAAAGTCTCTCTATGAGCTTTATTGTCAGGAAAATGAGAAGCCAGTCTCACTGTTTGTTAAATAAACTTTTTTTTATTTCAACCTTAGCCTGTTCTGCATAAAAATGTCTTTGATCCTCAAGGAAAAATATTCTAAGGACAGTTTGATACAGCAGCTTGAATTTCACACCTGCCTATTGACATTCTCTGACTGCTTGGGTGAATTTGCTTCTCCTTTGCCAGTTGTACAGTGAGTAATCATTTTCCACAAACATTCTGCTGTCTCCAGTTTTTAGTAATTTTTCTTTATGCCACAATTTTGTCAGGGTCAACTCTTTCTGGTGGTATGCTTGCATCTTTAATAATACAGATCTTGGCTGCTTTCTCATGGCCAGGTTTGGAGCATACATTCAATTTGCCCTTTCAATTAACAAATCCTGCTGTGAAATATCAGTCTAGTTGCTTATTTGTACTTTCATAAAGTTAATACAGTCTGTTCAACTGGCTTAGTAGAAATTCTCAATTTTTTTCTACTTGATTTGTCTTCTATTTTTTTGAAACAATGCTTTTGAAAAGTTTCTTGCTTGGACAGCCTTTTCTTCATTTCACCCTCTGAGTTTTGCAGTTTTATATGCTCATGTGACTAGCTAGTTAAAGCTTCTTCTATTTTGTCCAGCCTTTTATTTGAGTTGATATACCCCTTCAGTGTTTCATTTATTTTAATCATCTCTGAGTTCATTTGATTTATTTTTTCTCTAAATGAATGCAGGCCATCGCTGAACAGCTAAGGGATTCTTAGCTAATGTTTTTTTCTTCACCTTTTCTGGTTGATTTTCTTTCAGGTTTTCTAAATTTCTTCTTTACTGGTCTCCTGGCAGTGTACTTACTAGCCAGTAACCAAATTTTACTCAAGCTGACACCATCACTGAATCTTATTTCCCAGTTTCTTTTTTCATACAGGTAAGCTGAAATTAAGCTGCTGATCAGTGTGCAGCCATCTTGGAAGTTCTCAAAGTTGCTGCTGATCATGTATGTGAAGAGATAACAGCAAAGCTGCCCCAGTAGCAAAATATCATATGTGTTACTGACACAGTGATGCAGCATCAATAACAATCTGCTGAGCATGTCCTCAAGGTGGTTGTTATATTCCAGAATGAAAGCTGTCACCAGAAAGCACTGAGAAGACATTGCTCATGGCTTCTTGAGATGGGTGATAAGAACTGGTTTCTCCCACTTGCTTATGTGTCAGACTACTGACATGTCTGAGTGAATGGAAGTCAGTCCTTGAAGGCCTGTAATGTCCAGAGGACCACACTCATCTTCAGGATGTTTATGTGAAGATTGGCTTCTGAATGGTTCCACATGTCCAGAGCCATTTTCTCCAGGAAATGCCCTCCTGCCTATGGAAGGTGGCATCCATGATCACCATGGCCTTGGGAAGGGTAAAGGGTCTCCTCAATGAAATCATGGGGTACTCCCAGTATTACATTAAATGTCATCTGTAAATAGAAGAAAAGCAGAATGGAGTGTTGCTAGAGTCTACTGATTGAGGTAATTGTAAGGAGTGTATATTAGAACACTGAATGTTCTAAATATTGAACGCTATAAAGAGCAAAAATGCAGGACCTCAAAAATCATTATTGTGGGGCTGCCCCCCCAAATATATATTCTAACTCCAAGATCGCACTGCAGTGAGGAAAGGGCAAATATTCTGATCTTCACTGTACTGTGATCTCGAAAAAAGCTCTTCAAGGTCCTGCATTTTCACTCTTTAGAGCGTTCAATATTTAGAACATTTGATGTTCTAATATAGATCCCATTGCAAGGTTAGAGTCCACTGTAGCACTCTCATATAAAACCTCACTTGAGTATAAAAGAAGCCATCATAAGACTGAAGACTTTTAAGATAAGAAAAGCTGGTAGAGAAAGAACAGATAGATAGTCTGGAATTACAGTTTATAATGTTATGCATCTTGCTTTTCAAAGCTTGACAGTCATTGATTTTGTGTCCAGATGACATCTTATGAAAATCAAAGTTTGAAAATGTTCTAGCTGAGATGTTTTCATAATTGCTGTAATGCCTAAGGGCAAACACAAGTAAAGCAGAGAGTCTCTGGGTGGCAGTCAAGACTCCCTTATTGTGACAGCTAAGAGCCAATCATCTAGACATGGGAATATGTGAATCTCCTCTCAGTCACAGGCAGTCTACAAAAACTGACATACATTTGGTAAACACTCGGAGGGGAGGATGTGATGCAAACAAAATGCAAGGCTTGATACTGATAGTGATTGGCTCCAAAATGGAAGTCTAGATTCTTTCTGGTTCCATTGGTGATCTTTATTTGTACATAAATGTCCTATAGGGCTACAAAACACCATGACCATCTGAACCTTCTCTTTTTTCTTACATACTGGTTAAGGCCATTTAAGTAATGGGCCTGGGGTCCTTTGACTTCTGGGAACTAGAAATACTCTGGAATAGATCCTTTTTGGTTTGGTGGGATCTCTTGGATTGTACATTTTTTGAAGAAGAATGCTATCTGCTTGGCCATTGCCCCTTTTTTGTTGGGGTGCCATGTTTGAAAGGGGTTGGGATGACATTCTTGAGGTTGTGGAGAGTGAAATGACATAGCTTCTGGATATCACACTGTTTACACAGTTGTCCTATGTGATGGCCATCCATAAGTCTAGGTGAAGAGAGAGCCTGCCCTCAAATGCCTCCAGTTAGAAACAGTTATCAACCCTTCAGTGATGCTGAGATTACTTCTTGAAGGACTTCTGAATCCCTGGTTTTGCAATCCTCCTCTGCATCTGCAGCAGTGTTCTCCTCAGCCATGGTTGACCCTATCTGTACAGAAGGCAAAAAGAAAGTACTGGCTCCAGAAAATTGACATCTGTGGGATCTCAAAATGAAACCCTAAGGCAGGCAGCATCTTACCTTCTTGCTCTCTCTTCATGAGTTTTTTCTTGACCTTGTGATAGAAGATTGAGGATCCAACAAAGGAGACATTAACAAAGATTACCATGAAGTTGTTTGTGTCATGTGATCAATCATCATAGTTTCCTTGTTAGGAGCATGAACCACTGAACTGTCATTAGACAGTTTTTTCTTGGTGGCAATTGCCACAGTAATGGACTCCAGTAGATGACCCCTTGTTCTAAGGTGGTCTATCTTAAGGTGGGTGAGCCATGCTCTTCCCACCTCCAGATCTGTCTTACAGTTGGCAGGAGGGATCACCAAAGAAACAGAGGGTTAAGATCTGAAGGCCTCAAAGAGAACCTCCTCATCCAAGAAGGGGGGTTGTGGTCCAAGTAGCCCTCTGCCTCAGTAATTCTAAGATTTCATTAAACTTGTCTTTCTTTGAAAAGGACTGTGGGGACCCTTCCTTTTCATCAAGGTTGGTGTCTGCAATGAGAGACTCCATAGGAGTTGATGTGCCTCATCCTGCACATATAATTTCATGGTGGCTTCAGAGAGGACTCATCCAAAGCACCTGAAGAGTCATGATGACCCTCATAGTGGCATTACATAAGACATTCAGAGCTACCATGTCCCTCGGAAGGATGATGAACAGAAAATGATGCAGACTAACTGGTGCAGAGGGATGGATCCTAAGACAGTGAAGCATTCTCTGCCTAAGTAGTAGAATGGGCTAGCATTCAAAATAAACTTGAAGAGTGACACTGAACCCTTTGGCACTGTAGATGTGCATGTATAAACTGGAGTCAACATTTCAAACACAGATGATCCCCACATGAAAAATCTGTGGTTAGTGCTGAAGACAAGGTGCTGGGACTCTATAAAATATGACATAATCAGTGTCAAGTAGAAAGCTTTGGAGCTGGCTTCAAGGGATCTAATCCTGTATGAAGCCATGAGAATGACAATAGTTCTGGAAACCAAACTGCAGAAGGTGCTTCTCCATAGGCAGACCTAAAGCCAGTCCAGTCAATCCTAGAAACTGATGGGAATGGTATGACACCTATATCAATTTGCAGCTTAATGAAGGCTATCATTATCCTTTCCTTGTCAAAACCAGCAATTATTCAAATATGACCTTGTAGAGAAAGTAGGAGGGTGGTCAGGAGGGGAGAAACTTAGAAAGTTCCACCTAAAATGAATGTCTGCTGATTGTCCTTCTAGGGAAAGTAATCAGTATTGATTGACTTGGTGCATAGAAGGCCCTCAAGTTATCAAGGAGGAGTCTGCCAAAGAAGGGGCAGATTGGGGAATTTTGGCAGAATAAGAAACCCAAGCTTGAACAACCTCCAATTTTCTCTTTTGTTTCTTTATTTTTATTCTTGTTCCTGGTGTCAAGTGAAGAAGCAAGGAGGAGACCTCTGAATATAGATTTGTTCCTGAAAAAAAAACAAAATCCAATGCCTTTGCGGATATCACAGGAAGCCAAAAAGTAATCTGGCCACATGTATACCACACATAAATCGTGAATGTAGTAGGACAGATTTTGTGTCTGCATCAGATGCACTGTCTGAAGTCATTCGCCATGTATAGCACAGCAGAAAAAACACTTAACTTTGTCTATATTCTGTAATCATCTCTAACAATAAGACAATGCTTGAATAAATATGTCAAATAGACAACAATGAAAAACTAATAGAAGCTAAAGGCATGACTAGGCCTATGCACCTAGTCACAAGAACATGAAGGTGTAAACTTAGAAGTCTTTAACTAGGAAAAAGAAATACTGACATAAATAATATACCAAAGACACAGAAAAAGTTTTATAAATGTATGACTTACCTGAATTGCAGAAATGACAAATGATATCTGAGGGCATGGGTAAATTATAGGAGCAAGAAAGGAGCTTGAACAGTAGGAGAAAGCATCTTACGGTAGACATTACAAGAACCAAAGTGGATGGAGGGCATAATGGAAGATCCAACATTTACAGTTCAACAAATTCTGTAGTTGTGCTTTTACATAAATGCTGCTTACACATAGTGCATTATGTACAAGTAACAATTCTGTATAGTTGTGCTTTTACATGAATGTATGTAGCTCAGTAACATAATCATGTATATTTTATAATGATGTTTGGTTTCAGGTAGCAAATAAAAGATGACTACAAGGAAAATTCTTTATAAGCTCACAGTAATTCTTGAATTTCTTCCTTTGTTGCTGTTATTTTGTCTTTCTTCCTCTTCTAGAAAGGAAAAAAAAATACTTTCCAGACACTCTATGTCTTGCATGAATTGTGGGACACTGCACTTATTTTAGGCTTCTCATATTTTACCTATAATGAAGAACAAACTGAATTTCAGGATCCAAAGTTTTCAGTTTTCTGCTAAATTAACCTGTAGTAAGACCATTCCTGGGGTTTGCAGTTGGGACAACTTTTCTTCAAGCAGATATCAAAAAACACAAGGTGGATTCCTGAAACAAATCTGAAAAACAAAATCCGAACTCCATCAAATCACGCTGCCACCACCAAAATAGGAAATACTTGCTCCACGCTGAAAGTAGTAATAAATGCACAATTTTATTGATGATTTAAACTTATAAAATTAGTAAAAAGCTTTTTCTCTTTCTCCAAATAGGATTTCTTCAGAATATAACAAATGTGACCCAAACCATTTTATATATTGTAACTACCAACTTTTCTTCAGAAGAACAAAACACACTGGAGAGGTTTCCATGAGTGTAAAACTTAAAATGGTGACTTTCCTTTGAAAAATAAATACATTTCAATACTTGAATTGTATTTCTGTACTGCAGGGCCCTAAATGCCTAAACATCTGACATCATATAATATTTGTATTGTTTGTCAGAAGATGTGGATAAGTTGGATGCATTGCCAGTCTCCATGAAATCTTTACTGTGAGTTTTGAGATAATCAGGTCTCATGCATACCTACTGGGGATTAACCTGACTTCTTAAAAAAAAAAATATATATATATATATATATATATATATATATATATATATATATATATCTTTATCTTTATCAGTATGTGCAGCTCTTCATCTTTTTTGTTAGCCAGTAAAACCAGTTACAATTATAATTATTGGAAATCTGCATATTAAAAATACTTGGATAAGTGGAAAGGCTAAACAATATTGATAGAAATCAAATAGAAATGGATTACATATAGTGAGTCTATTTCAATAGAAGGCAGAAAACTTCTCTCTCAGAATGGTTGTCTTAGCACCATTCCTGCAACCTTTCTAATACAAATAAAATGTACTTTTTAACTTAGTTTGCTCTGTACCTCCTTGCAGCATTTTGAAATTTTCAGTCATCTGCCTTCTCTGATGATTCTATATTATAATCTGTACAGTAATGTAATTTCCATTATGCTGTTAATTTCTTAGCACAGCCTTGCCTATCTGGAGAACCATTGCAGACTCTTAGTCCTCACTTCCACTGGGTAGCCATACACCTTCAGGATAAAATCTCCATGCCAGTGTGTTAAGTTAACACAGTTCTTTTTAGTCTGATAAGAAGCAGTGTGACACAGTGTCCAAACAATTAAAATAAAATGCAGAGGAAACAAAGAAAATTACAGTCTGCTGAACAAGTCAAGGTAGTGCAACTTTCATTTATCTGAAGAGCCTGAGGGGGTTGGAATGGACATGAAAACTTTAGTGGAGCATATTTTCAATCAACCCTTCTGCTTTTATGATGAGGTGCCATTCAGAATTTGACAATACCTATCATCTTCTAGCTTCAAACATAAGAAAGCTGTCTATAAGACATTGCTTTATGGTTATGCATTTGGCTTTCTTTTTCAACAGAAAAGATACAGGTGGGAATTCAATAAAGCCTACACGGAGTGATTTTCCATGTAGGCATAGTGGTACAGCCCCAACACGGAAACCGGCCGCTGAGCAATCCGATAAACAGAACAGAGGGGTGTGCATGAGCATGCGGACAAGGAAGTGTCCTTGGAATACAAATCACCTCATAAGCTGGTGAAATCCATGTAAATGAGAGTGATTTGCGATCCAATAAGCAGAAAGGCACCCGTGTTGGTGTCAGAAATGTACATGGAAAAAACATACCAAAATGTAAATTTTAAACAGGGGTTGTGAAAGCCCAAAAAGAAGGTTGGATATTGCACTGTAGGCATGCAAATGGCCAAAACTATGGCCAGTGAGTCCAAAAACCAATGCAAAGCATTAAAAAATATATTTTAATACATATATTAAGTTTGTGCAGTGTGCATCAATGCGCAAACATGCCATTATGAAAAAAAAATTAACATGTTGAAAAACTGAAAATACAACATTTGCAAAAATAATGCATGATAGTGCCCTGCATGCAGAGTGTGCAATGGCAGGTTTCAGTGGTTGCTAAGGAGGCAGCCCCTGGAGTAGTGATGTATCCAGGGTATATTCAAGTAGCTGTATGCAAATGAGCTGGGGTTACTGAATAGCAAAAAGGGCTACTGTGTCCTCAGGCACAATCCATGGTAGGGCTAGAACCATGTAGGTAGTAGTAGAACAAGTAGCTGACATCAAAAGAGGGTGTCTCATGCTATGTTTAAGTGGATTTGAGTGCAGTGGCACCTGTTTGTGCTCAGCCAAGCACAGCTAAGTAGGGGTGTGTGTTCTGTGCTCCTAAGCTGTGTTTAGCTCTGCAGCACGTGTTTTAGCTGGTTTAAGCTAAGCTGAGTGAGCCCATGCATGGGGGGTGTGTCCAGACTGATGACCACTGCTTATACTAGCAACATGGGTTTGTGTGCTGTGCTGCAGCGCTTAGCAGTGAAAGAAATAAAATAAATAAATAAAAGGAAATAGCCTGGGAAAGCCAATCAACTATAAATGACTGATAAGCCCTGTTCTGCTGACACTGGCTCATTCAAACCTCTCAATGATACACCTGGCAGGTGGAATGCATCATAGTCAGCCAATCACACAGGCTGCATCTGCAGTACACCAGTATAAATTATGCATACACCCTTCAGTTGATTTTTTACACATACTCTGCACCATTGGGGTACACACTTGAGAATTTTAACTGACAAAATTATACGGGCTGCTGCTGCTCTGATACATCTGAATGTGCTAGAGGCTGAGGTCAGTGCTGATGCTGATAATAGGCCTAGATTGATAAGGAGAAGAGTGTTCAGGCCCAGGGTATCCTTCCTGGAGCTACATAAGCTGAAGACAGTAGAGTGCTAGAGGGTGGACAGGAACATACTACAGGAACTCACTGAGCTCTGCCTCCCTCAGCTTAGACCCAGAGCCAACAGAGGCGAACCCATCCCAGTGGAAACAAAGGTATGTGTAGCCCTAAGAATACTAGCTACAGGTACTTTTCAAAGACCTACTGAGGACATGATGGGGGGGTCTCACAGGATCTACATCCAGGGTACTCTAACAGTTTCTGGCTGCCATGCAAACACATGCCACTGAGTACATATATTTACCCCACACCCCTAAGGAGAGGGCCAGCAATATGTGTCTCTTCCACCATGTAGCACACTACCCTGAGGTATTGGGTGCCATAGACTGCACTCATGTCCACAGCAAAGCACCACATGGTGATGAGGTACAATCTATGTCAGCCACAAGGGGGTATCACTCCATCAACTGCTAAGTCACATGCAATGCCCAGGGCATTATCATGAATGTGTGTGCTGGCAGCCCTGGCAGTTATCACAACTCCCACATCTGGCACATCACAGCTGTACCAGACGTTTGCCAGGGGGCACATCCCATATGGCCACTATTCTGGGATGCTGGCTATGCACTGGAACCATGGATAATGATACCCATCATAAATGCACTCACACCTACTGAAGAATGCCATAATGAGGCACAAGCACAACCTAGGAACATTATAGATTGTGTGTTTGGGCTGCTTAAGTCATGGTTCCACTGCCTCAATATATCTGGTAGAGCCCTGCAGTACTCTCCAGCCAAATGTGCACACGTGTTCACAGTATGTGCCTTGCCATCCTGTGGAAACAGATGCAGCAGAAACATCACAGGGAAGGGAGAAACAGCCCCCCACAAGTGCCAAGGTCCCCAGAGCCACAGGGGGACTCAGAGGAACCCCCTGAGCCTGTCCCTGTAGGCAGACATAGGCGTGCCCTGTATGCCCTGGCCTTGGCAAAGAGGCAATGCATAGCACATGCGATGACATCCTAGGGACCTAGGGACTGACACCTCACTCCGACTCACATACATAGTAAAAAGGATGCCAGCCACACCACACAACCTGTACCTTTCCATGTATTGGCTGAGTACTGTGTGCATCTGACAGAGTCAGCCCTGAAGCACTGTGATCTCAACTGCTGCAGGCACAAGGTAAGCCACTCTTCTTTACAACAAACATATGGGGTATTAGACTATGGTAGCATATGTATGGACCTGCTGCATGTATGCTAGGGAATAGAGTGGGCTACTGGGAAACCTGCAGACAACTGACAGCTATGTGGGACAACAGGATCTCTCAGTCCAATACTGGCCACCCCATAACATGCAAGTAGGCCCCAAGGCAGCAAAACCCACTGAACTAAGTGTGGGAAATGACAAACAGCAGGGTCATAGGACAGATGCATGACTGTCAATGCTAGAGTCCCCTACCCCAAACACACCTATGTTTCCATACAACTGCAGTAACAGTATGTTTGCAAGGTAACAGCAGCAGACCACATGATCCAGGGCTGTCCCAATCAACCTGGTGACATGTTCCATTTCCACAATATGCATGGGCCAATGTGCTATGTATGTTTCTGCTTGATATTGTCAGGAATTAAACTGCACTTTCTGGTGGCTATTGTGGCTTAGTGGGCTAAATACATTACCATGTTGATGGTGTTCATGGTTCGAGACTGGGTGTGCCACTATTTTGCATGTGAGCTACACCTATGGTAGGAGTTCTACAGACTGTCCATATGTCACAATTTGTTACTGCAAGAAAGCTTGACAAAGCCAGAGGTAATGGAGGGACAGGGGGGCCACAGATAGCTCAGAGTAACCTACATGGTGGGTAGTAGAACAGCAGGTTGTAGCAAGTTAGAGTAGCAGCAGGATGTCAAGGCCATCATATAGCTGTGCCAGTACTTACAACAAGTCAGTGGGCACCAGCATACCTCTCAAATGTACAGAGTTTTGCAGAATGTCCACAGTTTTGCCTCATATGTCTGGTCCATTTTTCATAACATTGCAGTTTTCTGGCAAACTACTAGCAAATCAATACATTTTGATGTTAGAAAATAATGACAGACATTTGAGAGGCAGACTTCATACTCTTCAGAAAATTCATGCTAATACAAAACCTGTTATTCTACCAACTGTCTAAGTTTGTAAGAGCAATAGTAAAAAAATGGCCCTATTATTGGGCCTGTGCCCCACTTTTATATATGGCTTTGCCCAGATGTTTTGCTCTAACAGGTTGAGAGGTATGGGCACCATGTAGCATTATAATACCAATACAACACAAACTGTCTGAGGACCAGAGCAGACATATGGGGTGCAATGATGGACATCCTGCAAAACAGGTACGGTGAGTGGTGTAAAGTCTATAACTCTGTGTGTGGTGTTACATCTTGTACTCCAGTCACAGCATACCTACAACTACATGGAGCTGCAACTGTGGACAAAGAAAGGAACAGGAGAGGGACAAAGGCCCACAGATAAGGAGAAGGATGAACTACTGGCCAGACAAATGTACAAAGTGCAGAGTAGAACAGGTTGTACAGTAGCATGGGTTCCCTGCTGTGTATGGAGTCAGTAACTCAAATGTCTGTCAGCAGTTCCTCACATCAATCTATAATGATCTGCCACTGATGTACCAGGAAATCACATTGCTATGTAAAACGTACCTGATATATGATGAAAAACCCTGTTCAGTCCAATACAATCTGTACACACCTTAGGTATCAGTCAGATATTATGGCCAGCACACAGCTGAAGAATCCCTTGGGCATACTATCAGAAAGGTGCTGGACTGTGTAATTAGGTGCAGCGGCTAATTGTCTGTATCACACAAAATCCCAGACTGGAGTACATGCAGGTCTGGACTGGAGTCCCCTTGTAAGTACTGATGTTCACAGTGGGCATGCTCCTACACTTAGCTAATTTCAGCCCATGTTTGAAGCCTCAACTGCCTATAGAACTGAGATGTCAATATATCTATGTGCATACAGACAGATATGTATACTGAACTGTCTCTCCCTGTCCCCATCAGACATGATTACCCTTATCTATCAGTATGTGGCACATATAGGATATCTATGTATCTGTAGATTTTTATATAGATACGCATATATATATATATATATATATATATATTATATATACATAGAGAGAGAGAGAGAGAGAGACACACACACACACACCCACACAAAAGGTATAGAGTGATGTAGTGCTGCAGCCACTTGCACACCAATTGTTACCAGTGGCAAGTGCAACTAGTACGGTGAGGTGTAGTGTGTATTAGTAGGTAGGTAGGGGTTCTAATCTCACATCAGCCACCGTGTGTGTGTGTGTGTGTGTGTGTGTGTAGATATTCCACACAGCATCATACACATGCCCAGTAGGCTTATGTCTGTGCAATGGTCAATCATTTTATGGCCCTGTGAGTAGTGTCCTCCACAACAGTTGTCTCCCTGTCAACAGCTGCTGATGTCATCCACCCCAATAGCAGTGGCAAACACTTTCCAAGCACATAAACTCTGTGGTGCATGCAATATGTACGTAGCACTATACTCTATATAACTAGATAGGCAGGGCTTATAATCCCAACAATGACAACTCTGTGAGTGTGTGTATGTGTAAGTATATCCCTTTGCAGCAGTGTGTCTGTTTTGCCTGTGTGTGTGTGCAATACAAATACATTTTCAGGCCTGTGCCTACATCTTAACCCCCATGTTGGCTTACTTTACAGGGCCTGCTGATGTCATCCACCTTAGAAGCAGATTGAGACACTCTCTAAACACATAAGCTCAGTGGCGCATGCGATAAGTATGTAGCACTGTAGTATATACAGTTAGACAGGTAGGAGTTCTAATCCCAACAATGGCAACTCTGAGTGTGGGTGTGTGTCCATAAGTATATCCCCTTGCAGCAGTGTGTCTGTCTTGCCTATGTGTGTACAATGCTAATACATTTTAAGGCCCGTGCCTGTTAACCCCCAAATTGGCTTACATTACAGGGTCTGCTGACGTCATCCACCTTAGAAGCACAGTTAGACACTCCAAATATATAAGCTTAGTGGCACATGCAATATGTAACATCATAGTATATACAGCTAGATAGGCAGGAGTTCTAATCCCAACAGTGGCAACTCTGTGATTGTGTAAGTATATCCCCTTGCAGCAGTGTGTCTGTCTTGCCTATGTGTGTGCAATGCTAATACATTTTAAGGCCTGTGCCTACCTGTTAACCCCCACATTGGCATACTTTACAGGGCCTGCTGATGTCATCCACCTTAGAAGCACAGTGAGACACTCTTCAGACACAATAGCTCCGTGGTGCATGTGATAAGTATGTAGTACTGTAGTGTATATTACTAGATAGGTAGGAGTTTTACTCTGAAAACATGCAACTTTGTGACTGTGTGTAAGCATATCTCCTTGCAGCAGTGTGGCTGTTTTGCCTGTGTGTGTGTGATGGTTATACAATTGTAAGGGCCTGTTAACCCCCAATTGGCAAACTTTTCAGGGATTACGGATGGCATCCACCTTAGCAGCACAGTTAGACACACTTCAAACACACTAACTCCGTGGTGCATGCAATAAGTATGTAGTACTATAGTGTACATAACTAGTTAGGTAGGGGTTCTACTCCCAAAACCGCCAACTCTGTGAGTGTATGTGTGTGTGTGATGGTAATACAATTTTAAGAGGCTGTTAACCCCCCCCCCCCAGCAACCTTTCTGGGACTACTGATGTTGTCCACCTTAGAAGTACAATTAGACACTCTCCAAACACACTAGCTCCGTGGCGCATGAGATAAGATAAATACATAGTATTATAGTGTATATAACTAGATAGGTAGAGGTTCTATTCTCAAAACCAGCAACTCTGTGATTGAATGTGTGTGCATAAGCATATCCCCTTGCAGCAATGTGGCTGTTTTGCCTGTGTGTGTGTGTGTGTGTGTGTGTGTGTGTGTGTGTGTGTGTGTGTGTGTGATGGTTATACAATTGTAAGGGCCTGTTAACCCCCCATTGGCAAACTTTTCAGGGCTTACTGATGGCATCCACCTTAGCAGCACAGTTAGACACACTTCAAACACACTAACTCCGTGGCGCATGCAATAAGTATGTAGTACTATAGTGTATATAAATAGGTAGGGGTTCTACTCCCAAAACCACCAACTCTGTGAGTGTGTGTGTGTGTGTGTGTGTGTGTGTGTGTGTGTGTGTGTGTGTGTGTGTAAGCATAGCCCCCCCGTAGCAGTGTGGATGCAATGGTTATACAATTGTAAGGGCCTGTGCAAACCTGTTAACCCCCCAATGGCAAACTTTACAGTGCCTGCAGATGTCATCCACCTGAACAGAGGTGGCAGACACTCCAAAAATACATAGGATACGTGGTGCATGTGATAGGTATGTAGTACTGTAGTATCTAAAACTAGACAGGCAGGGGTTCTACTCTCAACAAGGGCAGTTCATGAGTGTGTGTGTGTGTGTTACAGTTACCACCTATCCCACTGTGCAAGTTGCAGTCCATGTTTGGACAGCTGTGTCCTGTAAAAACTACAACAATACAAATGTCCCAAGAGTGTAGGTCTACAGACATTTCCTACAATATTCTAATAGGTTCATAAAACAGTCATTTTATAGCACAAACACCTAAATGTTATGAGAAATAGCATAATCTAGGCAAATGCTACAAAACTAAGCTGTTATATTGTCAAAAAAGTGATGATGTGTCCGTTGCACTCATCATAGGTATGGTTTCTCCTGCCAACTCTCACATTACTACAAAACATGCCCCACACTGGGCATTTGATATGGTGGCAACCCTAGTCTGTCTTGCCAATGTGTGCGCAATATGTATACATTTTGAGGCCCTGTGAGTAGCTGCTGCCCCCAAATAACCCACATGTATGTAGGCATGAAAGCTACTTGCTACCACCTACATTTTTAGGTACTGGCAAAGTTTGTGGACAACTGTAAGTTGGGTCCTGTCTGTCAGTGACTCCCCAAATGATGTTAACATACTGCAAGAAGGTCTTAAATCAACTACAGACTGGTGCCAAGGTTCTGGCCTCAAGCTAAATGCAAAAATCTGTATCATCGTACCATTAGGCAAAGACACAGCCCCATCAATGGCAACCCCCTAAACACACATATAAGTCATATGACACTCCATTATGAGACAGATGTGCATCTCACCAGGCTGTATATGGAGAAGGTCATGATTACTTGTCTGTCAGGTGCCAGAATCTGCCATATCACATATGCACTGTTGTCTCTCAACAACAGGTACTGTTATGAGTCTGTCATAGTCCATGTTGGTATGCCTGACCTTAGACGTACCTCTCTGGACTATATGATGTGAGACATGATTAAGCCCACTGATTGTGTGTCCCAGGAAGGTATGTCCTTAGCCTTAAGCTGCATTCTGCCATCACCCATTATGATACTGCAATACAATCAGGAAATGATTGACCTTAACACTTGGCTTGGTTCCTGGTGCCATTCCAGGGGGATCTAGTACCTGACAGCCTGGGATAATATGATCAACAGACCACAATGCTTTGCCAGAGATGGCCTCCATCTGTCTCACCTGGCCTTCAGGCTTCACGCTATGGTTCTGTTCTTGCCACCTTCATAGTGCCTTTATTAGGAAAAGTGGTGATGTTAACACTACCAACATGAAACGTTCCACATATCACAAATTGCAGGCCATGTTGCTAAATGCTAGGAGTCTAAACATGAATTTTAACATTGCAAGCAGTTAGTACCCCGGACAATGCTGACATATGTGCAGTCACAGACACATAGTTCAAGCCTGCAGAGAGCACCCCAGCCTTACATGGTCATCCATCCTATCATACAGTCAGACCCCAAGGTGTGGGCAGTAAAGGCAAGGGACATGGGGTTTCACTATATATGGAAGACATACATACCTCCAGGCTGGTCAAACAGTAAGATGCACAGGAGACGCTCCACGTGCAGTTAACCATTGCCAAGAACCCTATTGAAATCATAGCTAGCTACCAGCCCCCACATGTGACCAAGGAGTCCGTTCTTCCAATATGGACCTGTTCAACTCTATCAGGATTCTTCAACTCTGTACTCTGATCCTGGGTGACTTTACATACCCAAACATTGATTGGAAGAAGTACTCATGCCAGCACACAAATGACCAGAGTTTTGTGGAATATGGCAATGCAAACGCTTTGGAACAGCTAGTTGCTGCCAGCACATGAGGTGAACATCTCTTGGAGTTGATATTAAACAACATGGGTAACCACTGCAGCAGCACTACAATATCATCCTCCATGGTAAAAACCAATCATAAAGCAGTCATGTTTACAGTCACCATCTTCCACAATACCCATCTAGTTAGGATCAGACATACAAACATCTCCAAAGTTGATTATAGCCACCTGAGAGATGGTATAAGCACCTTCACAATCCTCTCCCTCCTGTAGAAACTGGCACCAATATCCACAAATACACCAAAGCACTACACGTGCATTTGTACAGATGCATGGAGTCAGGTATAACTGACAGGACTACATCATCCTCTGCAAGAATAAGTAAACCTGTCTGGTGGACATCTGCAATAAACAGACTCTATAACAGGAGTGATATATTGCTGTCCAAGACCAAAAAGGAGCAGGTGCCCAATTTGAAGCAATGTCACCTTAGCCTAAACAAGAAATAAGAACACTACTGTAATCCTGAAAAGCAAACTCCGAGCCCACATTGGCAGCATCCACTACAGACAGTCATATCTCCTTCTTCACATATGTCTGCAACCTCAAAGGAAGCACCCAGATCTGCTCAAAGGTGGTGGTCAAGGACACCAGATATACAAGTGCTGTAGATATAGCACACTTGCTGCCTGACAGAGACAGTGAAAGCTTCACCCCCTGTCCCCCCATCAGTACATCAGGACATCCCCGGTACATGCTCCCTTCCTCTTATATCTAGAGAACAGGTCATCATTGCCATCTCAAAGTCATGGGATACAGCCCCCATGGGACCAGATTCTACATGACCTCAAGCATGAGCCTGCAGCACCATTAGGCACTTTATTCAACCAAAGGCTGACTACCGCCTTAGTTCCAGCCAAGTGGAGGACACCCACTGTCATCCCTTTACGCTAACATGGAGTGTTCACTGATCCGGCACATTATAGACTCATCAGCCAAACTAGTCTGATCTGCAAAGCCATGGAACAGATTATCATGAACCTCATTAACAAGGATATTGGTGATCTCCCCACACTCGATCAGACACAGTTTAGCTTTGTCAAGGGGGGATCATGTCTGCTACATTTTGTAGACGTCATTGACACAGTTACCAAAGCTATGGAAGAGAGGGAGACAGTGCACACTGCCTACCTTGACCTAGCCAAAGACTTGCACAGTATTCCGGAACAGTCAGGATACAAAGATCACGAACCAACCATTGAATAAAAATTCTTTAATTAAACTGCTTCACCAGCTCAGCGTTAAAAAGTAAAAAACACTTCCAAAGTATAACGTCAAGCGCTTTCACCCGGGCCCTCCCAGGCTTTTTCAAGACATTTTTACATAGGGTGGTGAGACTATTTATATTACTCTTACCCAACCCTAATATTTTAATTAACAGTCAATTATGTTGTTGTCACTCTTACAGTTTAAAGAGATAAAACCTTTTCTATCTCAGTTGCATAAATACAATGTTATACTTTGCTCACATAACAACCTATACAATTCCCTGTTTTCTTTATTCCCATCAACCCAAATTCCTTACATTATATTGGGATTGTAAGAAAACATACATAAACTTCTAGCTAAAATTCTCTTAAAAATCTTACAAAACTACTTATGGCTAAAAACAACTATTATCTAAACCTAGTGTTTTCTATAATGTTATATACTATTTTATAACATGTCCAACATGTCATTTTTTAAAAATATAATATGACCTAACATAACATTGGCCAGCAAAACCTGACCCCTACACCCAATTCTTAGGGGGGTTAGGGGAAGAACGTAGAGATGACAACAACAAAGCTGGAGTAAAAGTGAAAAAACAAGGGTGTCTGTTTGTGCACACAAATTGTAATGAAAGTTGGTCAGTAGAAAGGATTATCAACAAATACTGGCCAATTGTAACTATGAATGAAGAATTTAAGAAAACACTTGGCAATAAACCCCAGTTTGTTAGAAGGAGAAATAAAAACTTAAAAGAATTATTAGAAACAAATTATGAGACAAAAAAAGGAGGGAGGAATAGCAAGAATGGCACATTTAGATGTAATACTTGTAGACAGTGTTCGAACATGATTGACAAAAAAGGTTTCTATTTAAATTCAAGAAAAGTTTATATAAAATCTCCAGGGTATTTTAACTGTAAAGCCAAGGGTGTAGTGTACTTAGGGTTATGCCAACATTGCCAATGTTTCTATGTAGGAAAAACGGAGAGGACGTTAGCTAAAAGAGTGTACGAGCACCTCTATGAAATTAGCAAAGGGAAGGAGACCAATGCATTTTTCAAGCATTCATTGACATGTGAAAACATGGAATTAAAGTTCATGGTGCTTGAACAAGTGAATGTTGGCCCCAGAGGAGGGGACTGGGAAACATCCTTAGAATATAAGGAGCTGCTTTGGCAAGTTAGACTAGAAGCAGCAAAATTCCCTGGTCTTAATGGGGCTATTAGTATCACCAGCTTATTAAAAATTAGAAGAGCAAAGTTATAAAATGAGGTATGAGAACAATCACCCTTTAAATAAATAAGTTGGATTGATAAGTACCAAAAACAGACAACATAGAATTGAAGGATGTAGGTTGACAGTTGGATTACCACGAACATCAGTATAGGATGAAGGCTCAGAGATGTTAAAAGATTTTTCCAAGATTTAAAGCGTCAGGAATGGTTAAATGAGACCATAAGAATTGGGTGTAGGGGTCAGGTTTTGCTGGCCAATGTTATGTTAGGTCATATTATATTTTTAAAAAAATGACATGTTGGACATGTTATAAAATAGTATATAACATTATAGAAAACACTAGGTTTAGATAATAGTTGTTTTTAGCCATAAGTAGTTTTGTAAGATTTTTAAGAGAATTTTAGCTAGAAGTTTATGTATGTTTTCTTACAATCCCAATATAATGTAAGGAATTTGGGTTGATGGGAATAAAGAAAACAGGGAATTGTATAGGTTGTTATGTGAGCAAAGTATAACATTGTATTTATGCAACTGAGATAGAAAAGGTTTTATCTCTTTAAACTGTAAGAGTGATAACAACATAATTGACTGTTAATTAAAATATTAGGGTTGGGTAAGAGTAATATAAATAGTCTCACCACCCTATGTAAAAATGTCTTGAAAAAGCCTGGGAGGGCCCGGGTGAAAGCGCTTGACGTTATACTTTGGAAGTGTTTTTTACTTTTTAACGCTGAGCTGGTGAAGCAGTTTAATTAAAGAATTTTTATTCAACGCTTGGTTCGTGATCTTTGTATCCTGACTGTTCCGGAGTACCAGTGGGTGTTTTTTCAGAGTGCTTTTTGTGTTTTTACTTGCACAGTATTCCCAATTGGCCATAATAGATATACACTTACAACTAGGCATCAATCCATATGTTGCCAGATGGGTAGCACACTGACAACAACTACTTACTCAATATAGGGGAAGCCACCTCAAGTGGTAGACCTGTAACTAGTTGTGTAATCCAATGTTCTGTCTTGGGGTCTCTGTTCTGTGTGATCCACTCTTCTGAGGTACAGGGCACAACCAGTGGCCTATGGCTGACCATGTGTGCAGAAGTGGATGGTGGGTGCTGTCACCAAATCCCCTAGTGATGTGGACATCTGCCAAGAGGGTCTCACACAGACATGAGTGCTGCCAGACACATGGTCTCATGCTGCATATTACAAAATGCAGCAACATCCCCTTTGGGGCGAGTGACACCCCCACAAATGTATCACATTACTAACAACGTCTTAAGCATGCAATCAGTCATGAGGGATTTGGCCACACAGGTTGATGGCATCATGACATTTGACCACCCTGTTGCTTCCTTTGGAAGGAAAGCCTTCTACATGGCCCATCTTATACATAAGGGTATCTTATCTAGGGACATGGGGGTCATAGCATCTCTGTATTCCTCCCTAATAAGCTCCCAAAGCACATGCAGAAGCTGGGGAGACCAGAGGTTCCTCACCAGGGAATACCAGAGCCTCAAACATCTACTATACACAGATAAGCTAGAAGCCCTATCCCTGTACCCAGTTTCATACAGACTCTTCCAAGGTGACCTCTGTGTGGCATACAAGGCAATCATGGACTCCACCTTGATGGGACTGATGGACATCCGCAAGTCAAGCTCCACTCAAGTAACCTACACATGCACCCTCAATCTGGTCTGTGACATCAACAGAAGTTGTTGGTGGGTCAGACGTGTGTCCCACACACTCACCCAGCTGTGGAATGGACACTGTCAACATCAGGCAGAGCACCTCTTTACCCCTTTTGTAAGCAACACCTGGATAATGGGATGGTACACAGGACATACACCCTTGGGATACCACCTGTATCCCTGTTGGACTGGGGTATCAAGTGCTGACTTGCATAAACGTGGGCTAAACTCTGGGCTAGGCTTATGAGGGCCTCAGGGCCAATAGCCAAGTAATCTCCTATGATCCCAGGTATACCGGTTATGGCCCTGTGTGCTGTGATGGACTGTATGTCTCCACACCCATCACTGCCATCTACTGTGGTGTGTCCCCTATGGGTGATGTCCCAATACCATGTCATACAGCCACCATCCGATAAATAGGTGAGTGGTACTAGAGGTGTATGGGGACAGTCCAGCAACATGTGTGTGACCCAATGACAGACAGAACTGCAAATGTGCTGTAGGGTATCCTCCAACATCTGCAGTACACAGATGTTTGCAGAATGTGTACATCTGCCTGATACATGTGGACCCTCTGCCAGACAAATGTGGATGTCTGGCAAACAGTTGGACAATACGTCATGGCTGTTTGCAGACTGTGTGGAATCTGACTGTCACATGCTAGTCCCCTCAGAAAACAGTCATGGTACATTAATATCTGGTACTGTATTCATTCCCTTACATTGTATGCTCGTAATGTACACTCTGTCTGAGGCTGGGCCTGTGTCCTCTCATTCCTACTGGTTATAACCTGCTGTCCTGCTGCAGGGAGTCAACAGGTATGCTAGGCATAGTGCTCAAGTGATGAGATATGGGTGTGGAGTACACATTGACCTAGCCAGATTACATCAGGAACAGTCAGGGACCCCTGCACAATGTTTGAAGTATGGCTGTGTGACATTCGCAGACTGAGGAGCAGACTGACAGTGCATCATGTGATATGCCAGCTGTATCCACCAGTACTTAGTGTCACTATTGTGTACAACACAATCCAGTAGCTTTCGTACATGATCCGACCATTTTTAGAGGCACTCAGAGGGCCAGAGCTGTGATCTATTTCACAGCAGACAGGGAAGCCTGTAGGTGCTGGACAGCTGACTAACAGCAACATGTCATTCCAAGATGTGTACTACAGACCTACTGTTGTAATCCTTATTTCCCTTAACTGCATCCTTCTATCTGCATCCCATTACATGGGGACTTCTATTACATACCTGGTATAGAGCTGTTCTCCTTTATGTGCAGAAATCCTGTAGTATAAAGCTTATGTTCTTGTAGTCTGTCTTCGTAAAGAAAGTCACAGACCTGTTTACCATAGACAGCAGCTTGCCTTCAGTAAATAATGCTCATGAACAGATGAGTGTCTGTGCACCAATCTATGGCTCACACTTGCTAATTGTATCCAGAACAGCTGGGTTGTATTTTCATTAGCCAATGGCATGGCACCACAGTGCTATATTTAAGGCCTACATGTAGGTCTTGGCCCCATTTTCTGGCATGTGAGATGTACATTATCAAGTTGTGGAGACTACAGCATCACAGAGGACAGGTAAACATATTGTCCACTGTCCAGATTTATGTGGTATGTCCACAGTTTGGCATGCTATGTTTGGCTATGGTGAACAGACTTTCTGATTATGTGGCAATTTACTGTTCAACAATGTGGGTTGAGGTCAGTAAAGGGACAGACAAATGTGAGTGTCATACGTCCTTTCCATCAGAATATGCATGTTGCTGCAGTAGCTGCTGGGTCTGTCAGCTGTGTATGTTTGTAGGGGAAGACTATGATATGTGTCCCTGTCACTTGACCCCCCCACCCTTTTATGTATGGGTGTTGTGTGGATCCCCTGATCTGAGTGTTTGGGAGGTATGGTAGGTCTGTAGCAGGTAGATGAACATGCTACTACATATGTTGCAGGCTGCAGCTGTTCCATTCTGGTCAGGAGTCATACTGGAGATTGTGAAGACACTGGGAGACAGTAAGCTGTATATGTCAGTGAGGGGGCAGTGTCAGCTCTGTTGTCACAGCATAGCCAGGGTGAGGGCACCCATAACAGTCCAAGTGAGGCATGTGCCTCAGGTACATATGCTATGTAACAGTGCCATCCAATTAGTGGTAGGTGACATTTAGGACACCTATGCATATTCGTGAAGTGTGTTCCAAACTACAGGCCTTTGACATGCTAATATGGGTGGCAGTGTCTGCAGTAGCATCAACTGGTTCTGCTTAAAATTGCTGGGCTCAGTCATTTCTTTGTTGTTTTGACAAGCATGTACTTGACATGCTACAGAGTGGAATGTAAGCCAGGACTGTGTGTGGCAAAATGTAAAGCATGCTAGGAATGTAACAGATTGAGATAGTGAGTCATTACTATAGCAGGTGTATTTGCAAGAAATATGTGCATGCATACAGTCTGTTACATAAGATTGGCATGAACTATAGGACATGCTGGAGGGATAGATTCATAACCCAGAGGCTTCCCATGCTCTGGAACAAGATCCCAGTTCATGTTAGGCAGAGCCTCTCGCTGACTCTCTTCAAGAGAAATCTTGATGAGTGGATGGGAGATCGTAAGTTTACCCCAGGGGTCACATCTGTGTCACTGCTAGACAGGGGCACAGTAAACTAATTCTATTATATAAGGGGACCTTCGTTGTGTCACTACTAGACAGAGGCACAGTATTCTAAATCTATTCTGTGCATTTTTGTACCATTTCATGGGGTGGCGAAAGCCACATCACTATGGCTAGGCTTACAAATGCCCCAGGGCAGATAGCCTAGTACTAAACTATGAAACTATGAAACGTGTTCGTATGGGTATGATGTGTGACACTGAAATGTCTGTCATGCTTTGCTAATCTCAGTCTGCACTGACTTGCCAGTACTTCAGCACACAGAATAGGCTTCGTGACAACCGTGCCAAAATAGGTGTCACAACTGTGGGCATTCTGCTACAGTCTATGCAGTTGTCATCTGTACCTGTTAACCTAGGCCTCACATATATTCATCAACAGTTATTTGTGTACTGGTTTGGTGTCTGCATCACAGTTCCAAGTACACTGTCATTTTTCCCATTATAGGTACAAGCATTGTGTCACTGGTAATCAGGATATGTGTATGGAAACAATTATTATACTTCAGAGCTGAGTGGCCTAGCAGGTTACTGCACTATGCTGTAGTTGACAGGGTCCTGCGTTTTAGACTTGGCAGGGGTGACTTTTTTGCTGATGTGCATTACTGATACTCAGAATATGTGTATGGAAACACCTGTTAGTCTTCAGAGCTGAGTGGCCTAGTGGTCTAATGCACTTTATTATAGTTGACAGAGTCCTAGGTTTGAGACTTGGCAGGGGTGAATTTTTTGCTGATGTGGATCACTGATACTCAAGATATGTTTATGGAAACACCTATTCCTCACAGCTGAGTGGCCTAGTGGGCTAATGCACTATGATGTTGTTGGCAGTGTCCCGTGTTTGAGACTTGGCAGGGGTAATCATTTTGATGTGCATAATGTCAGAAAAACAGAAGGTGATTAAAGCAGTTTTGAGCAATACGCCATTATGCGGTGCAGTGTTTAGCTCTGCTTAAACCCACGCTATTTCCAAAGAAAAGAAAAGAAAAAAGAGGAGATAGGAAAGTGGTGAAATGGGGGCAAGCAGGGGGAAAAAACAATGTGAAAAGTAGATAGGGATGTACAGGACAGGTGTAGGAAAGGACCATAGCCCTTCATTTTTTGTGCAGGTTGTGGAGAATTTGGAGCCTCACATCCCAGAGAGAGGGGTGTGTGTAACATAACTGTGTTGATTTATTGCTGAAATGATTGATTGTGGGCACTGTACCTGGAGGCAAAATGGAGAGCTATGTATGGAATGATATTTTTTGTGGGCTAGATGCCCATTTTTTTAAGGAGAGAGAGTGGAATGTTGGGGAAGGTAAGTTTGGTAGGAGTGGTAGCAATTGCAAGCAGACAAGACAGCAAACAGGGGTGGTGTATGACACATGAGGGGGGTAAACACCTTGGATGGGGTCAGAGAACCAAGTGCCCCCAGACAGCAGCAGTGGGACTGAGCTCCCCATCCATGGGCAGTCAGCACTGTTCCTTCACTGCTCTGAAGGTGGCTGTGCTGCAGGATGGGTGCTAGCACCACCCTACCCCATCACGTTGGCCAGTCTGCCCTCAATCCAGCACAGTTGATTGTCAAACCCTTGCTGAATGATCCTGCACACTATGCCTGGTAGTGATCACTGAGTGACAACTCCCTCCCTGCACCCACTCCTGGGGGGATGGACCCTGTCCCCTGAGGCGGTTCCACCTGTAGGTGGTGTAGGACCAGCAAAGGGGGCAGCTCCAGGTTAGGTCCCAGATCCCACACATGCTTGGACCCAGTGCCATGGCTAGTTGAGGTAGGGTAGGTGGATCCATGGGAACTGGCCTACCCCGTCGAGCTAAGGTGTTGAGGTGTTTTCAAGGTGTACATGTTAATAATGAATAGAACATTTAAACGTTAGTTATAACAGCATGCCAGGTTGTTCCAGTAACATAACATTGCATAGCATGTGGAAAACAACAATAAGTGGTACAACACTCATAACTGTAACAGCATGCCAGTAACAGTTATGACAAAAGGCCAAAAACATAGATAATTCAACAAGGTATGTTAGTATGAAACCATTGTAATATATAACAGTAATAAAATACAAGGCCCAACATAACATTTTGAGAAAAACATATGTTAAAAGTAAGCCATACCCGATATATAACTACATTATGATGCAGATAAGGGGTGGGGGAGAGAGAAAGACATTCCATTACTATCAGTATAGGCTATATTGTTTGCAACAGTACTCTGATATATACTTTACAGGTCTGTCCTTACTTTATGTATAGCAGTGCCGTATAGCTTCTGTAGCACCTACATACCTCTCAAGCTATCCACATGGGACATTATGGGCTAAGCTGTAACACCTAAGGTACATTACTACAGGGGACTATTACATGTCAGGGGAACATATATGAGTACCAAGGTGTACTGTAAACTGATGTAGTGTGACTGTGCTATTGACATAAATCAAGTGTATGATAAATCTCTCCAAGGTATTTGGCACCAGTGATCACAGTCCATGACAGTGTGACACTTGAGAGACATGTATCATGCACAGTACAGAGACAGGCATGGGGTTAGACTATCAGAAGACATTCACAAACTCACCAGGCATACAGCCGTACCAAGATTACAGTTTTATTTGTTTTATTAACCTTTATTAATACTGTACTTTTTGACTTTTAATATACTGATGTCTTATCACCTTGCTGAGCAATGCTGTTAACACTGTGGTACATCTGGTCACACAAATTAGTAACCCATTTGAACAGCCACTACAGCCATTTATTTACCTGTAATTCCTGTGGAGAGAATGTCTGTTAACAATACATAACTGATTCTATAAATATTTAGTAATACTTGTCTCTGGATTTGAACCTTGGGCTGTGTGTGACAAAATGTACATCATACCTACTATTTATCAAACTGAGCTACTGCTGAATATTGATGGACTGATATGTGCCTAGAGCTCACTTGGTAACAAACTGTGACCTGGTAACAGAGGTTGAGTGTTATACAAGACTGCAGTGATACTTGAACACACATGACAGAGATAGTAGCTGAACTGTGCATTAATACATGGAATGCATGTGTAGACAATTAACCCCTAGTGGGTGGAACTATGTGTACAGACCATATCAAGGTGTTGGGTTGGCTACCAGACCCATATACAGTTGCAGATGGTATATTTGCAGTCTATAGCTATTACAGTTTCATACTTGCCTGCAGCAACGTAACTAAGATCATGAATGAATATAGCTGAAATGCAATGGTTAACATGAGACAATACTAAGATACACACTATATACCTTGGCCATTCCTATTCTAGATTCAGATCTTAGTGCAGAACAAATATAATGCATTATATCTTGTAGTACAGCTCCACATCTACAGTTTAGCAAAACACTTCTTTATTAGTTAACCTTCATTCACTCTGTGGTAATATTCCCATTTTTACATCAGTTGTACTACTCAATTTCATGACCAGCAGCCCAAAATACACACATATTTGCACAACTCAGCTTTATTATAGATGACATCATGCAGTGATTAGTATACATGTATCATTCTTTATTGATGAACACTTCCTATAATGCAGGTATTGCAATACAGCTGTAGTTCCACAAGTAATGCAGTAGAAACTTTATTTCCTTAACATTATGAATACAGTTAAACTTTACTTCCTTAACATTATTCATGCAGTAGGAAATTTTACTTCCTTAACCTTATTAATGCAGTAGATACTTTTTTTCCTTAACATTATCCGAATCATGCTTTCATCTTTATTGCACTGTACCTGGCATTACTCAGTTATATCAGTCCAGGTACATGACCACATTCATTGCTGTACACTCAAAACATACTGGCAGTTATGACTGTACTCTTTCTTGTATATATGACTATAGATTGCAAGATACATCTGTATTCACCACACTCTCAGTGCAACCTGGCCAGGCACCCTGCATGGGCTTTCAGGTTGTGAGCTCTCTCCTCTGCAGCTGTGGGGAGAGAAACACACCATTATGCATACCCGTCTATCACACATGCAGATTAGTAATTGGTAAAACAATGCTAACAATACTTACAAACTTGTGGGACATTGTCATCCTGGGCATCTTGGATCCAAGTGGCCAAGAGATCCCCCTTCCTATGCTTCAGGTTGTCATAGTGATGACACACCTCCTCACCTGTGTGAAGGATACCAGTTGCACTGGTGAGGTTGCATGCCAGCTGGTCCCAGACCTCTGATTTGTATTCCAACCCCTGGTACTGGTCCTGCAGCAGCTGGATGCCATGGTGTTTTACAAGGAGTCCAACCATGACCCTGAACTCCAGAATGCCCCACCGCTGTGCCTGGAAGTACACACCCTTTCCAACTCCTGCTATAGTTCCTGCATGGGTCAAACTCGAACAGGTTCTGGATTTATTCCTGCCTGTTCAGCTTAAATAAGGCTGTTTTCCTGCCCTTTACCGCCACTGGGCCAATTTTAAAATGCGGCACTTCTCTTAGCACTGCGCAAACTCACTGAGCTCAGCCAAGCAGTGCTTAAACTGACAATGCTTAGCAATGGGCAAACCAGCTTAACTGATCTGAGGACTGCTTAAACAGGGTTTGCTTAGCAGTGCCCTTCCCCCTGCTTCATCATCATCCCTTTCCACTTTGAATTATAGCATTCTGTTTCTAAAATAACCCTTATAATCAGGTAATCCTAAATTATCTTGTTCTGTTGAAAGATTCAACTTATTCCACTTGACCTTTGACCTCTTTTCCTCCCAGATAAATTCATTCAACTCTTTATTAGTTATTGTCCACAACTTTTCCTCTGGTTGATAAAAATATGTATGACCTGGATATAAAACTAAATGGACTAAAAACATTTTCACTGTTTGTAACTTGCTATCCATATCCATATAAAAGAGCTTCCAATTTCTCAGTTTTGATTTTGTGTTTTAGTCTCTTCCTACATATCCTTGGGTGGCATAATAGAATAATTTATAATCCATACTGCTAAATACTTTATTTTATCGTGACCCCATAAATATGGGTATCACTGAATCAATTCATATGTGGGTAAACAGTGTACAGTTATAGCCTTGGTTTTGTCCTCTTAATTTTATATCCTGAAGAGACTTGAAACTGTTTCAAAATGTTCCACAATACTGAGATGTCCTTTTCTGGTTTTATCGGGTACAAAGTAATATCACCTGCAAATAAAGGAAACTTTTCTTAATTACCATGCCAATTATAAACTTGAATTTCTAAGCCCCTTATTTTTTGCCAATGGCTCACAATATAAAACAAATAAATGGAGAAGACACCCCTGCCTGGTTCCTCTGTTCAGAGACAACTTGCCATAGGGGAACCCTCCCACTTTAATTGTTGCCTCTGATCCTGCATATATCCTCCGAATTAACCTTATTATGGTATCTGGGAATGCAAATACTTCCATTGTCCTACTCATAAAATCCCATCTTCTCTGTTAAATGCTGTCTCTCCAACAAGACCCAACAACAGTGGTATTTTCATACATTCTGCTTCCTTCTGGATCATCGTTGTCTATTAATGTTGCAAATGTTTGCCTTCCCTCCACAAAACCACACTGGTCCATATCTATCCATTTTGGCAACCTCTTTGCATTCTTTTAGTTATTATAGACTTAAAAAAAAAACTTTATAATCATAGTATAAATTTGAAATAGGCCTATATGAGACTGGGTCTGATGGATCTATGCCATGGTTAGGTATTACAGCTTTCTTCATGAAGTACTGTTAAACAAACTCTTTCAGATCTGTATCCCTTTTTTCCCTCCTAGCTACCAAGCCCCCATAGGAATATTATCTATTCCTGAAGTCTTTCCTTTAGATTGAGTATACTGCACCATCTTTATCTCATCTCCTCATGTCTTAATTGTTAAGCAACGTCTACCTCTAAAGTCTTGTGTGATCTTTCTTGATTTCTACATTTCTATGGTATATACACATTTTCAAAACTATCTCTAATACCACTACAGGATCTCTGGCTATTCTTGTTATAGGCTTCCTAAGCTTGGCAACATCCCTTTCTACGCTTTGTTTCCTAAGTCATTGTGCTAAAAGTTTTTCGGCTCTGGAATTATTAGCAAAACTCAGTTGCTTAACAGTAATCTTTCTAAACTTGTGCATATTAGCCAGCTGCTCCCATATATTCTCTATAGCAGTCTGCAGTTGCACCCCTTCTTTTAAAAAAAATTACAGAAAAATAAATGGAAATTGTAGGAGCAATAGATTAAGGATAATGTTCAGGAGTAGGAGGAGTGAGGTTTATGGGAAGGTAGGAATTCAGCAATTTATGTAATGTTGGACTGATAGTTACAAAGAAAGAAAAGATATGTGATGTACAGAAATGGAAACACTATTAATACAGTTTGTTTTCTTTTCTGTTAATATATGTCTTACTATGTCTTAAGTGATAATTTAGTAAGGGCATTAAAAAATATAGTACTTGTTAATTTCCTGTTCAGCCAGTCATGGGATTCCAATATAATCAATCATCTCACTGGCATATTGGTTAGTGCGTGTGTATGTATATGTGTATATATATTTATTTATTTAAATTTGTTGACCGGGAGTGTCCGACTGGACGTGGGTCCATTTTCAGCGGAGGCCCGGGGAGAAAAGCTCCACAGTAAAATAAACAGACAGTAGTTACATTGGATTACATAGCGATTAACAATTTAACATAGAAATTACTTACAACATATTTACAGATGAAGAACATAGTACATCAGTAGACAACTAGAATCTTTATCTGTGAAGTACATAACAGGCATTAACAAATGTAACAATGAGAAGTTCCTGCTGTATAATAAGTACTAGGCTTATGAGCATCTGAGCTTGCTATCATCAAGGTAGTTAGTGGAGGTGAAAGAAAGGTAGTAGTTGGATGGGGTGGATGATATTAGAGTGGGAGTTGCAAGGGCATAGCCAGCATGTTTTAGGTGCGCTTTTAATAAAGTTTTGAAGTTGGTGCATGATGGTACGGAGGTAATTGTGGGTGGGAGTGAGTTCCATAATTTGGCTATGGCGCAGGAGAATAGTGCTTCACCAGCAGAGTTATTGGCTTTAGTGATCTGCAAGTGATTTTTGTTGCTGGATCTTAGTGGTCTGGTGGTGCGATAGGGTTGGAGTAGATTCTGGTGGGAAGGGACATTTAGTGGATGGTTTACTAGTTTGTGGGTGAGTGAGAGTTGATACCACTGAAGGAGGTGAGGGAGTTCAAGCCAGCCCAGTTCAGCAAGTGAGAGACAGTGGTGACTACGGTAGGATGCCCCTGTGGCGAATTTGGCGATTTTGTTGTAGCAGGTCTCTGGCTTGTTTAGATCACATTGCCTTAGGTTGGTATATACTGGAGAGGCATAAAGTAGGGTGGAGATAAGGTGGGAATTTGCTATTGAAATCTTTGCTGCTTTGGTGAGAAATTGTTTATTTCTGTATAATGCTCCTAGTTTTTTGTGGACTTTTTTATGGTCATGGATATGTGAATGTCAAATTTTAGTTTGTCTATTTCCACTCCTAGCAATTTGGTGTGTTCAGTTGGGTATATAGTGGTGTTGTCTTTTGCTGTGATGTTAAAGTGAGAGTTGTTTTGAGTATGTTTGGTGGGTTGGAAGATGAGTAGTTTAGGTTTGTTTGGGTTGAGTATTAATTGGGCATCGGATAACCATGTTTCAACAGAGGAAAAGGCTTCCTGTGTGACTTTTTGCAGTTTGGGTAGGGACTGGGCTGAGCAGATGATGGTTGAGTCATCTGCGTATCGGATGAGTGTGCCATGTTTGGTGGCAGAGGCTAGATTATTGGTGTAAACAGAGAAAAGTAGAGGTCCAAGGATGGATCCTTGGGGAACCCCTATGGAGACAGGTAGTTGGGGAGATATGTCATTCTGCCATACAACGGATTGTTGGCGGTCAGACAGGTAACTGTGAAACCAGTTGGTGACTGATTGTGAGAAGGATAGGTTATTGAGGACAGAGATAAGTTGTTTGTGTGGGACCATGTCAAATGCTTTAGATAGGTCTAGGAAAGTAGCAGAGGAGGGAGAGCCATTGTTTTTATGCTGAAGGATAGTGTTATTAAAGGAGAGTAAGGCAGTGGTGGTGCTATGGTTTGGTCGGAAACCATGCTGAGTACTGGAAAGGAGGTTGTTAGTAAGGAGGTAGTGTGAGACCTGAGAGTGTATGCATCTCTCTAGTATTTTGGAGAGTGGAGAGAGAATAGCTATGGGGCGGTAATTGGTTAGTTCTGCAGAGGGTCCGCCTTTGTGGAGGGAAATTATATGTGAGACTTTCCACAATGTGGGAACGTAACTTTCTGACAGAGATCGGTTAATCAAGATGCATACTGGGTAGGCCAGAGCATCAGCTGCGATTTGTAGGTATTCACTTGGGAGGTTGTCTGCTGCTAATTTGGTGGGTTTAAGTTTAGTTAAGAGTTTTTTTATGTTGGAGGTAGGTACAGGAGAAAAAGAGAAGGCAGTGGGGAGATTACTAGTTGAAGGTGTGGGTTGGAGGGGGGGGTTGTGTTGTTTAGCTAGTGATAGTATGGTTTGGGTGAAGTGTGTGTTGAATGAGGTAGCAATATTTTCTGAGGAGTGAGGGATGTTAGGAGGAGGAGTACTGACTTTACCTGGGTGGAGGATGGAGTTTATGGAGGACCAGAATTGTTTGGGGCTGTGTTGTGAGGAGTCTAGGGCAGACTGATAGTATTGGAATTTGTCCCGTTTATTAGCTTTTGACTCTATTGCGTAGTTCTAGGAATTTCTGTCTAGCTGCGGGGGTTTTGGTTTTGCACCAGTGCTCCCAGGCTTTATCCCTGTTTTTCATTTCTGACTTGGTGGTTTTCTGTAGCCATGGGGAGGGTTGTGCTTTGGTTCTGGAAAATCTTATGGGGGCATGGTAATTAAGGATGTTCAGGAAGGTAGTATTAAAAAATTCAACTGCGTCATCTAGACTGAGGTACTTTAGAGCATGACAGTTACATTCTTTGAGGGATGAGATGAATGTGAGTGGGTTAAAGTTTATTTTTTTACGTATTTGACGATAGATGACAGGTTTAGCTTGGTACAGGTATTTTTTGAGTAGGAATGTTGGGGAGTGATCACTGAGACTATCTGATAAGCAGCCTGTTATATATGACTGGGGGTTCTTATTGACTAGTATCCAATCCAGGGTAGTGTGCTTGCTGGAGTTTTTATTTATCCTTGTTGGTGACTGGACTAGTTGGGTGAAGCCATGAAGGTGTACATGATGGGTTGGATTGTTGCCAGAACAGGATTGCCAGTCAATATTGAAATCACCTAAGATGATAGTTTCTTGGGGGAGATGGTGGGTAGACCAGCTGAGGAGGTTTTCTAGTGGAGGGATGTTTTGGCCAGGTGGGAAGTAGCATCCAATTATGTTGATGGTTTTGTTTTGGTTAATTTTGAGGTTGGTATATATTATTTCTTCATTGCCTATTTGTGGAGGTGATGATTTTAAGATCTGGATGTTTAGATGCTGTTTAAATATTATAGCTACACCACCTCCTTTTTTGTTTAGCCGGTCTACTCTTAGTATGCCGTAACCTGTAGGGAGTATTTACTCACTGGTAATGTGAGGTTTTAGCCAGGTTTCTGTCAGGATGACTATATCTGGGGAGTATAAGTCTATGGTGGCATGGAGTTCATGGACTTTGTTGGATATACTTCTAATATTTAGGCTTAGTAGAAGGAAGTCACTTGGCTTTCTTTTGGCTGTAATATGGGAGAAGTTGTGGTTTCTAGTCTGATTATGAGGATTGGGGTTGGAGATGGTAGGGCCAGGGTTGGGGTGGATGTCTCCACTTAGGGCTAGTTTTGATATGCATGAGATTATTAGTTTTCTCAGTTTTTGAATGTGTTTGTTAATAAGGGAAACTTTATGATTGTGCTCTGTGGGTAATAGGTATGGTGGGAGGGTTACTATGTTAAGTTGTAGGGATGCTTTACGTTTGAGTAATATAGTTGGTAGAATATGTGGGGGTGCATAGGGATGGTTCTTGAGCTGGTGGGAGGCGAGCTGAGAATGCGTGAGACATGGGTGGTGGTGTGAGTAGTAGTACAGTGGTAGTGGTTGAGTGGGGGAATGATGGAGCTTTGGTAGGATGTAAGATATGCAAGGAGAGTGCATGCAGTGAGCAAAGGAAAGGTATGCTTGTACATGTCAGTTGAGGAGGTGTGATAGTAGAGGGAATATGGAGGAGGTAGTGTTGGGTTAGCGCTGTGGTTGGCTATTGGAAAGATGGGAGGGGTTTGAGTGCAATAAGGGTGGGCCCACCGGCGGTGGGAGGTAAGAGGGGGCAGGGTGGGGGCTTGGCGGTAGAGACCCTGTTAGGTTCTTGTATGAGGGGCTGGAAACAATCACAAAGCAAGACAAGTATGTGTTAAGAAACAATCACAATTGACCAAGGACTGCTCTGAAACTGTAAGTCTTTTCTTAATTTCTCAGGTGGAAAAACAGGATAACCTTGTATCAGTAGGCTACTGTGGTCATAGTTTAAATTAACAAGCACACAGTATTGATCAGTTATGGATACTATTTGCTAACAGAAGGGAATAAGAGAAAGTGGAAGATGTGTGTGGTGGTGGGGGGGGCTGCTTACAGCCAAAGCACAGTGCTCTCCAGGGGAAAATGAAGATTGGCTCAAACAGGTAGACACATACTCAAAGCTAGACACATACTCAAAGTTAACTGTAGCTGTTTGCAGGCAGTTCAGACCCGGACTGCGCTTTTCTTATAAGAATGTTAAACGTGGTACCGCAGTTGAATACTTAAGAGTGGTGTTAGGTCTAGAAAAGAAGAGTACAGAGAGGAGTAAGCACTTTTGAGATGGTAAATATATATTATAAAGATTATAAAAAACACACTGAGCAAATAGCTACCACATGCAGGACAATGTCCTGAACCACTACTTAGTATATGCAGATACTGAGCCAATTGGAAGAACATTAGGAAACAAAAACCCAGACAGTTATGCAGCCACAGATAAAAATATAGTGAGCAGCAATCTGTCATGGTTCTCCAATGTGATTCTATCCACCAGTAACAGCACAAACTTATAGAAATAATTTAGGCACTAGTATGAGCTGTCTACACACAACACAATTACATGAATAACATTAGTGAACAAGGTGCAGCTATGCAAATAGACCATACATACTATTATACTAGAAACAACTTGGTGCATACAAAATGCTAGCATGCCATAGTAACATCAATAATAAAGCATAAAACATATTAGATGTCTAACACAATTCAACATAAACATATACAGTTGTAAAATGTCTAATACAATTCAACATAAATAGGCATTTACAGTTGTAAAACACTTACTGGAGAGACACTGAGCCTTCATGGGGCCTGTAGCAGAGTGGATTGTCGTTTTACAAATGGTGCCTGCCACAGGTAATATTTATTAACTCTGGGATTGTCTTAAGGTAATAAACAGGGAAGGGGAGGAAAGAACAAGGGTGTGAGCAGGCAGTTCTTTGTACTGCTGCTAATGAGCCAAAGCAAGACAAGTATGTGTTAAGAAACAATCACAATTGACCAAGGACTGCTCTGAAACTGTAAGTCTTTTCTTAATTTCTCAGGTGGAAAAACAGGATAACCTTGTATCAGTAGGCTACTGTGGTCATAGTTTAAATTAACAAACACACAGTATTGATCAGTTATGGATACTATTTGCTAACAGAAGGGAATAAGAGAAAGTGGAAGATGTGTGTGGTGGTGGGGGTGGGGGCTGCTTACAGCCAAAGCACAGTGCTCTCCAGGGGAAAATGAAGATTGGCTCAAACAGGTAGACACATACTCAAAGTTAACTGTAGCTGTTTGCAGACAGTTTAGACCCGGACTGCGCTTTTCTTATAAGAATGTTAAAGGTGGTACCGCAGTTGAATACTTAAGAGTGGTGTTAGGTTCAAAGTTAACTGTAGCTGTTTGCAGACAGTTCAGACCCGGACCGCGCTTTTCTTATAAGAATGTTAAAGGTGGTACCGTATATATATATATATATATATATATATATATATATATATATATATAACATTTATTTATGTATTTATTTTTATGGCTGTGGTGAAAGAGGAAAACCTAACACAACCTTGCTGGTAATTAGCTTTTTAAATGATATAAAACCTCCTGTCTATCTGCCATTTAAAGAAGTAACTGTGTACAGAATGTACTTCTCATTATAAGGTAATCCTTTTACTATCCTTTATTCAGGTACTCTTCAGTGGTGGGAATTTAATAAACTACATGTAGGAATGGTGTACATCCTATACGGACAGTACCATGGCCATGTCTGCAGCTCCCCATCAGCAGAGTGCCTTGCATATTAATGAAGGCGTGCTACTGAGAGAGAGACATGTAACATAGTTACAGAATCAGTATAGGGGGTGTGTTACAGTGTCTGCAGATGGGTAATACACCTCCTGCACTGTTAAATTGCCGGATGGCACTTAAATATGTTTATATTTTTTTATTTATTTTGTGTGTTTGCACTGTGCTTAGCAATGGACACATGCCAGACATCTAAAAATAGAAACCAGATACTTTTAAATTCATACAAAGGTCAAGTTTAAGCATAGCTGAGCATGTTTGCATGGCACATTATGCTGCTCAGCAGTGCTTAAACATAGCTGAGAGCTATATAGAAATATATAGCAGTTCTCAACATTTCCACGTAGCTGAATGGTTAGAGTCACAGCCTTGTGTGCAGTAGGTGCACAATTTGAATACACAGGCCATTCAGCTTTTATATTTGATAGCATGATTATGCAAATTATTTTATGTTTTATGTATTTATTGACATTTGTTAAGTGGGTTAGTCCAGCTGGCCCAGAAGCCCATTGTCAGTGGAGACTCGAGGAGAAAAGCTTGTTACACACAAGTTTACACATAAAATTCACACTCCAAGATAAAAAACATTAAAATAAATAATATCAGGAAATATAAAAGTAAAATACATGCACATAATAAACTAGTGGTAATGAACAAATAAGCAGTGGTTAAACAGGACCATTTAACAGTACTTAGCAATGCACAGCTCTACTTAGCTTAAGGTCATTAAAACCTTTACATAACACTTTCACTATTCAGACAAATTTGAAGCTAGTGTTACAGGGGGGTTTAGTTTTAATATCAGGAGAGGAAGTAGTTTCCTCTCTTTACCTTATTGTTTTTGTTTTCTTTTTGTGTTGGTATTATTATTTCCATTTTTTAAAATTCAGTATTGTGTATGACTGAAATTATTTTATTGGTGTTTTACATTCAACATTAGGGTAGTTCGTTCATACACAATGCACCATGGAAGGCATACATTCTCCAACAGGGTATTAATAAACAGGGAGAGCCTTGGAATATGAATGCAATTTCACTTCTGCATATTAAGCTTTGTGAAGCACACACAAGAAAATGTCCACTGGAGAAAAAAATGGCAATCAAGTTGCCATTTTCTTTTAGCAAGAGAAACTTCAAACAAAATAAATAAAACTGAGAAAAGAACAACAAAAGCAACTGCAGTAGACATTAGTTACTGTTTTACTTGCCCTTCACTACCCATGTTTAGCAAATGTGTGAAAACAAATAAATCTAATGCAGTTAACTACATTAGCAATTGAAAAAGAGAGAGAGAGAGAATGTGTATGTGTGTGAGACAGACCGACAGTGGGTGGGTGTTTGCACGAGTGACAGTCTTTGCTCAAGAACTCTGAACAGTATCATGGAGACAAGCTGATAACACAGCAATAAAAAGCCATAAAACTGGTTTCTTCAAGGCTAAAAGTTAATGTTTTCTAAAAGCATGCAATTGTTTTTTACATCTGGGAGGGAAATAAAGATAAAAGAAGAACAGACACCAGTCAGTGTAAGTAGAAGCACAAGCAATAACGTGTGTTATTGGATAATCTCAACTTTATTTTAAGGCCTGTGTTTGCAGATGTCTATTTGCGACACGACAATTGTTTCTGTTACAAGGGTTCATTTTTTGAAGATGTACTTAGTTTTAAGAGTTGTATTAAGTTATCACGTTATGGTAGTGTATGTGTTTTTTTGGTGGGGTTCATTACAACAAAAAGTTTTGTAAAATGTTACAGCTTCCTATTTTTTAAACAAGAAATATCTTTATTAAATTATTAGATATAATATAGGCAATCATACATTTATATAAATGAAAACAAACTATATTGACATAATTGCAGTTGGAAACATTATACATCATAAACTGTATTTAAATCATTTTAGTTGCAAACATTATACATCACTTATAATCTATCCAGTCATTGTCGGTCAAACATTACATAGTGCATTTAAATTCTGCCTTCTTTTAAATCTCATTCCTCCTCTACATACATTGTTTCTATAATTCCCATTTTTTTCTATGAAATTTGCTCCTACCCTTTTTTAAAGATCCCAATTCCAGTTGTTTTATCTCTGTTACTATATTTAGTACAGGTTGGTTTATACTTTCAATTCCATTCTCTAGTAATTGCTGTTTTGGTAGTCACCATAAGTAGAATGGACAATGCCTTACTATGTCCAGACAATTGTGATTCTGTATCGTAGTTCAAAAAATTATTCCCTTAGTTACACCAATTTGCTCACAGAGTATTTCAAACAGAGTAGTCTGCATGGAATCTTTAATGTCTGTCAACTCACTACAGTCCCATAAGATATGTTCCTAACTTCCCCATCACACCTCCAATATTACATTTGATGTCTACCTGAGGAGAAATTCTTTGGAGTCTACTTGAGGTATAAAAATACCTATGATAGCACTTCCAACCAAAGATCCTAAACTTCTAGATTTTGTTGCATATTTGGGAGGCATACATATATCACCAGTTTCTTTGTGAATTGCTTATCCAGTCCTTTCTAACCTTCTCTGATTGATTCTTATAGTTATCATGCAATATTTTGTATGCTATATTAGCTCCTTTTTAAATAGCAACTTCTGTTCTATATTCTACTAAAAACTCTTTCAGTGCTGGTCTTTTGCTTAGGATCCCTCTATTTCTTTCTATTTGCCTAGACTCTGTTATCAATCTTTGATAGGGAAGGTAATCTCTAGCCTGCAGTCTAAATAAATTCTTGGCCACTTCCCATTCTATTACCTTTCCCTCTCTATTTCCTCCCGATACCTTGGCTGATTTGCCAGTTTTCTCCAATAACTTCTATCCCCTCTTGCCTATTATCTACACCCCTAATTGCACTCATTCCTTTTCTCTATCCCCATGTTGGCATAGTTCTTAGAATACTTTCTGCTAATTTCTGAATATAATATTCTGCACGGTTATTGCTATTCTCCTTATGGACCTGCATCCAAAAATACCACTCTCCTTGTTTCTTGAGCTTCTCCCCTGTTTCATAATTTTCCATTTCCACTTTGAATTATAGGTTTCTGCTTGTGCTATGTATAAGAGCCTTAACTGTGTAGCTCTGAAATACCCCATTCAAATTGGGCAATCCCAAACTGTCTTGTTCTATTGGAAGAATCAGATTATCCCACTTAACTCTTTCCATCTTCCCTTTTGAGTTAAATCCTTCAGCTCTTTATTAATTGCTATCCACAGCTTCTTCTCTGGTTGATAAAAATATGCTTGACCTAAGTATAAAACAAAATGGACTAAAAACATTTTAACTGCTTGTATTTTGCTATCTATGTCCATATAACCGACAATTCAATTTCTCAGTTTTTGTATTATCTTTTGTTTAGCCTCTTCCCACATATCCATAGCTGCCACACCAGAATCTTTTTTTAATCCATACTCCTAAGTACTTCATTTTATCATATCCCCATAAATATGAATACTGGTGAACCAATTTGCGTGTGGGTACATCATTTACAGCTATTGCCTTTGTTTTAGCTTTATTAATTCTGTATCTTGAAAAGATATGAAACTGCCTCAAAATGTTCTACAACACTGAAATATACTTTTCTGGTTTTATCAGGTATAAAATGATATAATCTGCAAATACAGCCAGCTTTTTTTGACTACCATACCAATTATAGCCTTGAATTTCTAAGTCCCTTATTTTCTTTGCCAATAGTTCTAAATATAATGTAAATAAAAAGGGGAATGAGGACACCCCTGCCTGGTTCCTCTGCCCAAGCAAAATTATCACAGAGGAACCTACCCCCTTTAATTTTCATCTTTGATCCCTCATATATCCTCCTAATCAACCTTATAATTTTATCAGCAAATACAAATGCTTCCATTGCCCTGCTTATAAACTTCCAGCTTACTCTGTCAAATACTTTCTTTGCATGAAGACCCAGAAACAACAGTGATATTTTCTTACATTCTTGATCATCAGTGTTCTGTTAATGTTGTCAAATGTTTTCTTCCCCTCCACAAAACCACATTGATCCATATCTGTCAATTTGGCATCCCTTTTGCCATTCTTTTAGCCATTATAGATTTTAGCACTTTATAATCATGGTTTAGGATTGAAATGGGTCTGTAGAGACCCATATTTTATGGATCTTTACCCTCTTTAGGTATTACAGCCACCATCACATCATTAATATCATTAGAGAGAATTGGGCCATAATTACTGAAATCTCATATCTAATGAACATCCTTGGAGAAGCTCCTTCCTTTGTGTATTGGAAAGCCAGAAACATCAGGAGTTGGGCTGAAGGTATGCCAAGACCATTGGATACATGCACCAATAAGTGTGGAGCCAACTGTTTTTTGTCAGCACATACAGGAAGGAGACATGTTTTTCTGCCCTTATTTAAAGAAACTGATTAAAACCAATACAGGATGTGACTGTAACTCAATGCAAGTGGTTTACAGGGCAAGCTGCAATGACTGTGAAGCATTTTATGTGGGGAAAATACTCAACAGACTTAAAAGAAGGATTTCTGGACATCTTTCCGAAATTAGAGCTAAATGCAAGAATAATGCATTAGCTCTGTACCTGCAGCTTCACAAAAGACACACTGGCTTTAAATTTCAAACTTTTGATTGTGTGGACCTTTTGGAGCTGGAAGGGACATCCCTAATCTTTTAGAAAAATGTGAACTGCTGTGGCAGCTGAAACTAAACTCTTTTAGAAAACTGGGGCTTAATTATTATTGCTTCATAAAAAAGCATACTAGAACTCAGAAAACTGTCTCACTGTTTAAAAGACTATTAAAAGTCTGATATGGGACTGATTAATGCTGACATTACACGTTAATACTATACATGCTAATATTGTTATAAACAAATATCAAACACTGTAAATATTTTACAACAAAAAATAACTGATATTGGTTCTGTTTCCCGATTCTTTTACTCATTTAAACTAAGTGCTTTCTTAGTTAGATGCTACACTTAAGCAGATCCCCAAGGTCTTAATGCTTTATTTCTAAAATTTTCACTATTTATTTCTAACATTTTCACTGTATTTCCACCTTAGCAATTATTCCTATGATTTTCAGCCTACTTAGGTGTTCACTTGTAGATTTATACACACATCCATTAATATTATATTTTTTTACACACAAACCTGATGAAGAGTTTATTTGGTACAAAAGCGATTTTTGTTAAAAGTCTTTCAGTTTAAAAGTTACTAATATTCATTCTGATAGATGTTTTGTGGTGGATCTTTTGTTAGTTAATCAGTCATTTTGTTAGTGAGTTGGTTTCTTAATTAATAGTTTGGATTAGTAGGTTAGCCTTAATATGCTGTTCTTATATTATATATTTTAATTTGTCTCTAGCTTTTTAGTTTCAGTTCTAAGGTAGCATAGTCTCAGTTTACGCTATGGTGTTAAAAGGGAAGGGGACTTGGTTAAGGGAATGAGTTTGTTTTATTGCTCTTAACAGAACCACCTTCTGTAACCACACCTTTGCTCCAAATAACCTGATTATATATAAATTAATGAATGTTTTTCATTATACTTAACTAGGATTGCTTGTTTGTCTGTTTCAATAAAGGATATTCCATTTTAACTCAACTGTGGATTACCTACTATTTTATTTTATTATTTTGTAGTATGTATTTTAAAGTTTGAATTTTATTAGTGAACTAGGTGCATAACATATTTCAAGGAGTGAACTTTACACCCTCCACACTGCAAAGTTTCTGCTTGGTTAGACATTAAAAAAGCTGTCATACATAACAGGTGAAAATAATGACTTCTTATCATAATGGCAACACTTTACATATTATCTTGGAATTAGAACAGCCTCATAGATATAGACAAAAAGGAAAGAATATTTAATTATATTAAGAAATACAGAGTGCAAATATCAATGCTACAGAAGGCACATTTGGAAAGAACTGAGCATATGAATTTGAGAAAGAAATCATTTCTGGATGGATATTTGGTAAAATATCAAGCACAAAGGAAAACAGGAATACTTAAATTAATTGCAAGAGAAGATCTAATAGTGATAGAAGGGGGGGGGGGTTAAAAATGGCAGCTTTGTGGTTGTAACGGTCTACTGGCAAGGGATGAGGATTAAGCTGACATGTGTTCATATTCCACCTAAAACTGCTATTATGGAGTTTAACAAAAAAAAAATTGGAGAAATAATCGGCTTTCAGCAAAGAATATTACTTATAGGTGGAGACTGGAATTTGATTTACAATAATGAGGATATACCTAGGGGGCCTAGAAGGGAAAATAGAACACAAGATGGTAGATAAGACATTTATAAAAACATTTGGTAATGAAGATGTGAATTCAGTATTAGGAACTCTGAGGTAATTTATATATTATTGCCCTAGATACAATAAGCTAAACTAGAGAGAAATTATATTTCACAGGAACATGTGATTTAATTGAAAACTTTTATACATGTCCAGTAAATATTTCAAATCATATGCCAATAAATACTAAAATAAAAATGCAGATCAATGATGTTAAAAGATGAGACACTGGCACTTCCACACCCACTTGTTAAAAAGAGTGGAATTTAAGAAATTTGTTCAGCTAGGGTGTCTTCTATGTGAAGATATGCGTGAATGGGCGTACCTTCATTGAAGGTTGTGCATCAGGCCTGGCAAGCCGGTACGTAAAAATCAACTGCCAGTCATTAGTGGACCGGAGTTCTGCTGTGGCGACCCCTAACCAGGAAAAGCCGAAAGACAAAAACAAACAAAGTAGTGGAAATTATTCATGAGTTATTAGGGAAGCTATAGAGTACTCCAGATGTTACAGCTAGTGAGTGGGATAAAATGAAACTAGAGTTTAAAAATATGGTAGAAAAAAGAGATATGGTTAAGAATTATAAGTGCTGACAAAGGTTAAAGTATATCAGAAAATGGGGAGTCTCACAGAATATGAAGAGGGGCAGTTGCAGACTGCTAAAGAGGAAACAAGGGAGTACATGGATAATATGCATGAGCTTAGGAAGACTAATATTAAACAACTGTTTTTTTTTTTTATAATAACTCCAGAGACAAAAACTTCTGGGAAAACTTAGGTAACAGAAAGTACAAAGTGTTGTTTCCAACCTTAGGCAGCCTATAACAATAAAAATAATCAGAGATGCTGTAGTGGTATTGGAGATATTTTAGAAATTTTATGAAAATTTGTATAAAGCAAAGAAGTGGGCAAACCAAGAAAAAGCACAAATGGAAATATTTATGGAAGACTTACATATAACAAGGATAGAGGTAGATGAGGCTCAACAGCTAAGATAGGAAGAGATGAGATAAAAATTATGATGTATACCCAGTCTGCAGGAAAGTCTCCATGAAAAGATGAAATGCCAGTGGAAGTTTGGAAGCTAGGAAGGAAGAAAGTGATACAGATATGGAAGATTTAGTTTAACAGTATTTTAATAAGAAGGAAAACAGCAATATCTTGGAAAAAATGTGGTGGCTGTAGTACCTAAAGATGGTAAAGACCCATCACATCCAGCTTCATATAGGCCCGTTTCAATTTTAAACCATAAAATGCCTATGTCTATAATGGTAAAAGCGTTGCCTAAATTGATAGATATGGATCAGTGTGGTTTTGTGGAGGCAAAGCAAACATTTGATAACATTTATACAACAGTGATGATCAAGAGGGAAGCAGAATGTAAGAAAATGCATAAATAAAAATTTTGTCAAAAAATCTTCCTTTCCTTGTTATATTTTCCCTTTTGGGCCCCCCAGATACATCTTCACTGCTGTAAATCAAATTCCAGTCCCCACCTATAAGTAAAAAAGTAAAATTCTGTGTTGAAAGCTGATTATTTCTCCCAGAATTTTCTTAAGCTCCATTATAGCAGTTTTAAGTGCTAACATCTTGGAAAAAACTGCAGTGGCCATAATACCTAAAGAGATGTCGGTGTGTCGATGCAGAGAAAGTATTCAACAGAGGAAGCTGGGATATTATGCAGCTGAATCTATAGCCTTCCCAATATCAAGCCTTATAAATAGATCCATTCTCAAAAACAACATTCCTCAACTGTGGAAAATCTCCCATGTAATCCCACTTCTTAAAGGGGGACCTTCCACAGAACTGACAAAGTATCATCCAATTGCTATTCTTTCACCTGTTTCTAAGCTACTCAAAAGGTGTGCTTATCTCCAGGTCATGAAATTCTTACTAACAAATAACCTTCTCTCAAACACTCAGTATGGGTTTCGCCCATTGCATAGTACCACTGCGGCTCTTTTATCCTTCACTAATATAGTAAACCATCACAGGAATAACAACTTTGTATCTGCCATCTTTCTAGACCTATCAAAAGCTTTTGATATGGTCTACCATTCCAAACTAATAGATGTACTAACTGAACTATCCTTCTCACCATCTGCCACAGCTTGGTTTAATAACTCTTTATCTGGCCGTCAACAATCTATTCTATGGCAAGGTGACCTATCTCCATGCCGCCCTTTATCCATTGATGTCCCGCAAGGATCTATCTTGGGCCCTCTCCTTTTCTCCCTCTTTACTAATAATCTACACACAGCTACTCCACATGGTTTTATAATGCAGTATGCAGATGATTCAACACTTATCCGTGCTACCACTTCTCTATCAGCTCTTCACTCTCAAACACAGGAATCTTTCACTTCTGTTAAAACATGGTTAGCCAATGCCCATCTAATCCTAAACTCAGTCAAAACTAAATTATTACTCTTCCAACCTAAAGTCCATAAAAACCTGGAAGTCTATATAGGCACAAAAGGTTCCTGACCAAAATAGCCAAAATTACATTAGCACAAACTCATCTGCTCTCCACTCTACTATCTGCCTCTCCAATGTTAACTAATCTTAGGAAAACTGACACATCTAAGCTAGAAGCATGTTATAATAAAATTGCTAAGTTTGCATCTGACTGGCCATATAGAACACATTATTGTACAGCTTTAAGGATACTAGACTGGCTTGAACTTCCCAAAAGTATTCTTTACAACCAACTCTGTCCAACTCACAATATCATAACACAACCAACCAGAATCCCTGCACTACAAAATCTCATCCTTCCTTACAGTTTCAGCAGACCACTTTGCTCTAACAATAAGAACTTACAATCTCCAAAGACAACAACACTGCAGGAGAATCTTTATTTTCCATCTATATATCTCGTATATGGAACTCCCTTCCTAACTCCATTCTTTCAATCTTGTCCACTAACCACTTTAAGGCATCACTTAAAGTGTATCTAAAAAAAAAAAAAAAGTGGTTATGTTCCTGTACTAACCCCTTGTGAATGCTGTGATACATCACAATATGCCTCAACCATATCCAACTTCTTCTGTGTTTAATCTTATATTCCTACTGGCCTATCTTAGCCTTATATCTTGACATAAGTCATACTTTACAAATAGTACTAGCTAAGTTAAAAGCCTAGGTTTTGTTGTCATGATGTAACAAATTTGTATTTTCTTATGTATACTACATTTTGTTTACTTTATTGACTATTGTAATTTGTGCATTAAAATTTACTGTTACTCATGGGGTATTTCTCTCCGGGCCTCCGCTGAAAAAGGACCTGTGTCCAGTCGGACTTGCTCAGTAAACAAATGTTAAATAAATACATTGTGTCTAAACAGAGGAACCAGGCAGGAGTGTCCTCTTTCCCCTTTATTTACATTATATTCAGAACCACTGGCAAAGAAAATAGTTTCAAGGATAAAATTTGCATGATATTCAAGAAAAGTTGTCTTTATTTGCAGATAGTTATTTTGTTATATAGCACCAGAAAATGACAACTCAGTGTTGTGGATCATTCTAAGACAATTTTTTTTTTTCAGGATATACAATTAATGAAGATAAAACAAAGGCTATAGATGAAACTATGTACGCAGATATGAATTAGTTCAGCAATACCCATATCTATGGGGGCATGATAAAACAAAGTATTTAGGAGAATGGGTTAAAAAGGATTATGTTATGGCAGCTAAAATATGTGGGAAGAGACTAAACAAAAGATAATACATAAACTGAGAAACTGAAGCTCTTGCCTACGGATATGGAGGGCAAGACACCAGCAGTAAAGATGTTTTTGTTCATTTAGTTTTATACACAGAACAGGCATACTTTTATCAACCAGAGGAGAAGTTGTGGATAGTAATTAATAAAGACTTGAAGTATTTTATTTGGGATAGGAAGAGGGCTTGAGGCATCCTGGATAAGTTGATCCCGCCAATAAAACAAGGAGGTTTATGATTACTTGATTTGAACGGATATTTTAGAACTACAAACTTAAGGCGGTTATGCATAGCAGAAAGCTACAATTCAAAGTGGAAAGGAATGATAATGAAGCAGGGATAATTCAAGAAATAAAGAAAGAGCAAATGGGTGTAACTTAGGAAATATTTTTTGAGCTGTGATACAGGGTATGAATTGCCTGGACGTAGTAAGGCCTTGTTAAGTTTAATTCTGGTGGCTGCCAAAAAAGTTACTACTAGAAAATGGAAATTATTGTCTAAATCAACCATACTAGAAGTAGTGAATATGGTATTACACATTTCTACAGAAATACAAACTAGCTAAGATTACACTTTGGATTACTATGAAGCTATGCTATGTTATGTCATAGTCAGAACATTGTTATATTATAGCAATTTACTTGTACATTCTGATTACAAATGAGAGTATAACTGGAGGCACAACACCAACCTACCTAATATTAATAATCTACTCTACTATACTCTATACACATATGTACAAGAATGTCACTTTAGTTAGTGGTGTTACTACTATCAACTCAGAGTTGTGTTTACTATGTGTAATTAACACTGTTTGTCATTTATGATAAAATATCATTTAATGCTTTGCAGTAGTTCTGATAATATTTTTGGTTCTTTTGGCTTTTTGTATAAAGCTTCTTAGCCAAAATATGTTTTTGGTCATGTTCTTGTATTCTGACCAGAATAGGGAAGGGTGTCTTTAAATGGAAGTGTGTGTTAAGTGTCACATGAGTGATGACTTTTTTATTTAAACTTTGCATTTGTACATGTCTGTTATCTGAAGAAGTCTCCCTATAAGGAGAGACGAAAAGTACTCAATACAATGGACTTTATTTTTTACTTGTGGGTGACCAGTGGAGTGATTTCCTAGCTTTTTTATCCACATTCTGACCAGAATAGTTTGGATCCGTCCAACCAGTTTTTTTGCTATATAACATTTTAATAAGGTGCATAGTGTTATTGTTATGTGTTTGGAGAAACTATTATTCTTACTTTTGAATATATGCAGTATTGCTGTCTCCTAGGACAAAGTGAATTTTGAATAACCTGATTTCTCTAAGAGGAGTCTTAGTGAGCACCATAGTTTATAAACTGTTTTGCGGCTCCAGAATATGTGGAAGATGTCAGCCTCTTTATTATGGTGAAAAGGACAATAGGGTGACTTAGATGGATTGAATTTGTTAAGGTGTACAGGTGTATGATATGCATTATTGAAGATCATGATCTGGATGTATAATAATTTTTTTACATGGTGTCAGTTTCATAGTATTTCTAATAGCTAATTCCTTCTGATTGTCTGATATAATACTACCTTTTCCTTCCCAGAACTTTAAAACAGCATTTTGATATTTAATTTTTACTATTAATTTATATGTATTTGAGATCATTTTCTTTTGTATAAAAGCAATTTTTGAATTTGTTGTGCTAGTTTGATATCTTCTTCATTTACAATGATATCTTTGGTTATAATACTAAGTATAGATTTGTTTAATTATCACTTTATAATTATTGCGTGCTATAATTAGGTTCTTGATGTTTTCCAATGAGAGGTTTTGTAGTTGCTAGAAGTCCCATACTGTATATTTTTTTTATTAATGGGCATTTATCCAGGTTTACTATAGAGTTTGCTAGTTTTATATCAGGGTTGTTATGAATTAGTTGTAGAAAAATAATCATGTCTTTAGATTTATTGATATCAGTAATTTCTTGAAAATTTCAGATTTATTAATTAAAATTGGATAAATATTTGTACTTAATTGTTTCTTGATTAATGAAGGGAATCGTGTTTTTGGTTAATTTTAGATGTTATGATGTTTTGGTGGAATAATTTAATCCATATTGAGCACCATTCATTACCTATTGGGTCATAGTTAGCTATTTGCATGATGCAGCATTAATAATTACATAGTACAGTTAAAAATCAGGAAGGCTTAGACCTTCTCTTTCTTTTGGGAGTATTGATTTATTGTAGCTAATTCTTGTACTTTTTGGGTACCATATAAATTTTGTTAGCCAAACTTTTATCTTGTTGAAGAAGGCAACTGGAATTTTCATGAAAGTGGCATTGATATGGTATAGGAGCTTAGGCAGTATGTTCATTTTGACAATTGAAGCTTTTGATAAGGTAGAGTTTTTAAGCTTTTCCCATTTGTTAATGTTACCTACTATATTTGTCCACATTTTAGCTATGTTATTAATGAACATATCTAATTGTGTATGGCTGAAGATTATACCTAAATATTTCAGAGTATATTGCTCTTTAACATTAGTATCTGGAAAATAAAATTCCTTATGTCCCAGGGGGTTGATTGGAAATATAATTGACTTATTGGGATTGATTGCATAATTTGATACTAGAGAAAACGTATCAATGGATGATAAGATTTTATTTAAATCAGTGCTGGGATACTGGAAGTAGATATTGAGATTGTCTGCAAAAGCTGTGCATTTTATTTGGGTCATGATATGTTCTCTGTGTGATTAGTAGTAATAATGCTTCTATATAGAAATTGAACATATTTGGTGAGAGTGGGCACCCCTGTCTGGTGCCATTAATAATTTGTATTGGGTTAGATGTTTTCCTGTTTATATAAAGAGTTGTAATTGCTTTACAGTATAGCATTTTGATCATTTTTATGTATTCTTTTGGGAAACCAAATTGTAAAAGTATAAAGAGGAGGAATTTTTGATTGACTCTATCAAATGCTTTTGTTGCATCCACTGATAAAGCGTATTTTGGGGATTTTGTCCCTGGCACATAGGTGGGATAGGTCATCTATGATTAGTGTGTTGTCCCATACTTGTCTTTGACTCATAAAGCCTAGCTGTTCAGGTGCAATTATTATTGGAGCTACTTTCTGTATCCTGTGTGCTAAAATGGTTGAAAATATCTTTAAGTCTATATTTATCAGAGCTATGGGTCTGTAGTTAGGATTTGTGGAGTATGTATTTGGTTTTGGGATAAGTACTGTTTTAGAGTTCTTCAGATAAAGGTCTGATATTCCAACTTCTGTTATTAGTTGTATAGTTTTAAAAGTACTGGTGTTAGTTGTTGCTTAAAATGTTTATAGAATTCTGCCATGTACCCATCAAGACCAGAAGCTTTCCCAGGTTTTAGCCTCTCAATAGCCTTTTTTACTTCCTGTTCTGTTAATGGACTTTTGAGACTATTAGATTGTGATTCATTAATCTGAGGGAATTTTATGTTATCTGCAAAGGTTTGGAACAGGTTGTCGTGTATATGATCATGTGGACCATAAATGGTTTGGAATATTTCTTCAAAAGCCTCTATTATTTCATTATCTGAGCTATAGGTTTTGTCTTTATATTTTATTTCTTGTATTTTACATGTAGGGTTCCTGACATTTATAAGTTTTGCTAACATTTTAGAAGGGGTCTGAGCCCATTCTACATATTTGTGTAGCATTCTTATTTCTGTGAATGTATATTGTTGCGTTATGATCTCATTTAATTGTTTTTGTATACTTGCTATTTTTTTCTCAAGAATAGCAGTGCGATTTCTTTGTAATTCTAGTTCAATTTGCCTTAGTTTACCTTCTAGGTTACTTATATTTTCTCTTTTTTGCTTTTTGTAAAATGATGCTTTTTGAATAAGGGTACCCCTAGCCATGGCTTTAAAGGCTGCCCATTGAATATCCAGAGGAGTATTATTTTTGAAAGGTTTTCATTTAATTGAATTAGAGAGTTTATAATTTTTTGCTGCACTTCTTTAGTTTTCAGCAGGTTTGAGTTTAAAGTCCAGTTTGAAGTACTAGGGGTGGTAATTCCAGTTTTTATTTGTGTTATTGTTATATTTATTTTTGAGTGATCTGACAATGATCTAGGTTCTGAGTTATACTGTACTTCATACATAGCAATGTGTTGAGAAATTAGAAAGATGTCAATTCTTGACCAGGTCTTATGGTATGGGGAGAAGTATGTGTATCTGTTATTAAGACTGTTTGTGTTGTTAAGTTCTAAGGGATCTATAAGGTTGAAGTCTTCAATTAATCCTGACAGAAAAGTTGTGCCTTGAGGTGATTGAGTATTATTTTTATTTGATCTATCTTTGGACGGATTTATTGTTATGTTCCGATCTCCACCAATTATAAACAAATAGTCTGGGTGCTTTATAATAAATTATATAATTCAGTTAGAAAATCCAGCTGATATTTGCAAGTACCATATACATTACAGAGTAATAAAGGGTTTTTTGTATGCTGGGTGTGAACAAGTGAAATAGCACCATCTACCTTTTGTATCAATAGTATGTATATTGATGTTTCCTTTAAACGATTTTTTAACTATTACAGCTGTCCCTCTTGATGAGGTACTGTCTCCTGCTGCTATTTGTTGAATCCATTTATGTTTTTTTCTGTGTCTTTGTCCCAATGTTCCATAGTCATATGAGTTTCCTGCAAGAAGGTTATATCTGACTTTGATTTGTATATGAGGTGCATAATTAGCCTTTTCTTTTTAATGTCATGTAAGCCATTTATATTCCATGAGGCTATGTTAATCATCTTAGTTGATAATTAATCTGAAAGCCCTGTAACTGAGTTACCTATGAGTGCTATAAGGGGAGTAATTAGCAAAGCATTGTGAATAGTGATTGATGTATGTTGAGAAATAATAACATGAGAAGAGTTGGTGACATAATGTTCTTTCAGAAATTCCCTAGTGCCTATCCACTTCCCACTACCCTCTGAAAGAGAAGGATTAAACTAGTAGGCAAGTAATATATACATCTTCCTAACATTGAAACAGCTAAAAATATATACACTTTTAACTACCTTACAATCATTATTATGAATTCCAAAGAACATCACGACATTGCCAGGGTAACCGCCACCCAGCCAGCAACTTAAGTTGCGATTAACATAGATGTTGCTAACTCAGTTAGGCATTGGGTAACTTGTAGCTTGCAATGATTATATTTCAGTATAATATAAAACCTTGTAATAGGTTCTAAGTGAATAGTTGTTATTTTATCTTAAATCTTCTTTTGAGTAGCTAGAAATTACAGGAATTAGAGGAAGCCCTAGTATAACAATGGACTCAGTTACTGTAGAAAGTAATAGACAATACGGTATGAATGTATTCTTATAATCAGCCTATACAAGCAGATAAAATATAACACCACTATGTGCTTCATATTAAAATGCAAATAGTACATCATATTATTTTGTGACCATCTATAATACTTGGACTGCTGTTAAGTCAGTATGACAGAAAGGAAAAAAAAAACTGTTGAATGGATATAAAGTCAGCTTTATTTGCAAAAGTATGATGGCAGAGTTCCAATGTTGTAATGCACCTTCTCTTCATGAACATTCTCATTCTGCAGAGACCACTTTAATCTTAATTTTTTCTTACTATAGTTGTTTAAATCGTGTTTTCTTCCTTCCCATCATCTAGACGGTTATTCTTCTATATCAGTCATTAAAAACCTACTGCTAGTTGTTTATGTAAAAGTTTGCAGTACATGTGAGATTTTGAGGCTAGAAAATTATTCCATTTCATTAGATATAGTTGTCTCTCGTTTTCCAGCTTTGTAATACAGCAGCTTAATTCCTGGATGTCATTCTGCTCAAACTATTGGCTCCTTTAGTATATTCACAAAGTTTTTTTGCATCTTTTTGGGACTTCTTGGCTGCCATAGACTTGATTTGGCTATGACCATCACTGCATGAGTTAGTTAACATTTGTGACGTGAGGTCAAAGGTCACGGGACTTCTGCTGTGACTCAGCTTCCTGGAAAAACAGCTTTAGAATGTTACAATGGAAAGGATAGCTTATGGGGACTTTTTCTTATAACATAAAGGTAAGAAAACTTCAGAAACTTCAAAATAATGCATAAAAATACTAGTGACGCCTGTATTAAGTCAGATTTAGGTTGTTTTACATTTTAAATGATGATAGAGAGAGTAAAATTATTACTTACATTTTGCTGTTTATTTTAGAGGGATCACATTGAATGCTTTTAGGAAAGCTGAATTTGCTTCATCTTTACAATTTGCTTGGTATTTGGACCCCTTGTACTGGAATTGTAAGGAAGCAGGATACTTCATTTGACATTTTATTTTGTTTTTTATTAAGTATGCACAAAAAATTGATAGCATTTGTCTCTGTTGTTTGACAGCTAAGGGTAAGTCCTGTGCAATTGTTATTTTATTTCTTTCCAAATAATTGTTGTTTTAGTTTTACCAGCTTGTATAATCATATTAGCATGAGTAGCATTTAGTATTCTCACATAGACTTGCCTTGGGGCATCAAGATTTTGTGATTTTCTTAAGGCTCTGTGGAATCTCTCTAGTGTAATATTTTGTACTGCAGCATTGTTATCTAAGAGTAGCTCAATGATTTCTTTAACTGCAGTATGTAAAGAAGCTTGTTCATAGGTTTTAGGGATAATTCTGATGAGCACATTATTTATTCTTGATCTGGCTTCTAAGTCTGTTATTTTTTGTTGGATTTAAGACACTGTTTTTCTATTGAATTAGTTCCTCTCCAGATCTCTCCTATTTTATTTTCATTCTCTAAGGCTTTCTCCTCATTTTACTCCAATCTAGTTAGTATTTGATCTATATTTCTTCCAATAGCATTTTGTTTTATAGAAAAGGAGTGTATTTCTTCTTGTAAGGGAGTTAGAGCTGCCTTGAGTTCTTCCATAAAGAGAAGTTGCTCGCTCTTTATTTTGGCAGTCCATTTTTGTAAGTCTGTTTGCTGTTTTACAGTTTTTTGTCTCTTTGTACAAACTTCTTTCTCCGGTGAGATTATTTGTGAAAGTCTTGTTTTTGATGTTTAAGCTTCCATTGAGTCCATGGTTCAATATTTATTGAATATTTTTATTTATTTATGTAGCTTCCTGTAGTTTATCATTGAGGCTTGAACTGCTTGCAGATATTCCCCACTCAGCACATGTTGATCTTGCAGATAAGTATATAAATTATGTATATTTTTTTACAAATCTGCTGAAAGGATGCTTTAGTATCTAGTATATTTCAGTATTCTTTGTTTTTTGATGATTTAGCAGAAGTTCTGGAGCCCTGATTGGGTTAGAGTGTAGATTTTTGTCAGAAGCTGACTGAGAAGTGTGCTTCCTAGCTGGCGGCCATCTTGAAATTCAGGAAAAGAAAGAAAGAAAGAAAAAAAATGGAAATTGTGCTGAAAAAAATGTTATAGAAGAGGAATGAGGTTTAAGAGAAGGAGGGACATGAACAGTTTATGTAATGCTGGTTTGATTGTATTTTATAGAACAATATGTATGATATATAATTTTGGAAATATGAAATGTGAATATAGTTTGATTACTTTTATATAAATGTAAGTTTGCCCATGTCACAAATGATAATTCAACAAAAGTGTTAAAAAAACTCTGGTGAATAGTCAAGAGATTTGCTAGAAAATCAAACATTTTTTAAAGGACATACTGCTGAATATTTACAAAAAGCCACAGATAGTATAGCATTCCCCATCTGCATCCTAATCAATTGGTCCATAGCTGAAGCCAAAGTCCCCTCCATATGGAAAATATCTTGTGTTATACCTCTCCATAAAGGTGGCCGCTCTACTGAATTATCTAACTATAGGCCCATAGCCATCTTGTCACCACTGGCTAAGATCCTGGAAAAATGCGTCCACAAACAACTTCTACACTTCCTAACCCAGAATAATCTACTGGCTAAATCTCAGCATGGCTTTAGACCACATCATAGCACTACCACAACCCTCCTCTCCTTCACCAATGATATTTATCGTAAGAGAAACAATAACAATTTCTCCTCAGCTCTATTCTTGGATCTTTCCAAAGCGGTCAATATGGTTAACCACCAACTGCTAATCCACACTCTGACCAATATGTCCCTAGGTCACTATTCCCTTCAATGGTTCCTATCCTACTTACACAATAGACAACAAGCAGTACTATGGCAAAATAATCTAACCTCCTTCCCAACACCCTAGGTGTCCCCCAGGGGTCTATCCTGGGTCCACTGCTATTCTCCATATTTATCAATGATTTCGATGCTGTCATCCCAAAGGCCAACTGCATACAGTATGTAGATGACTCTACATTGATCTGCACTGGTACCACCCAGGATGAGTTACAGGCAAGTACTCAGTCAACTTTCAACCTAGTTGAAAATTGGCTTGCAGACCGATGCCTTCTTTTAAACCCCAATAAAACTAAACTGTTATTTTTCTCTCCCATGCAAAAATCCCTGGTGATATCCTTCTCCATTACCTCTAAAAATGGCACTATTATCTCCCCAGATGTCCACACGAAACTACTTGGGATAATTGTAGACAACAATCTTAAATTTGATGCCCATGTAAATAAAACGATAAAAAACATTAATAAAAACTGGGCTCACTATATAGAATAAAATCACTCCTAACCCCACCAGCTAGGACTGTTATGGCCCACTCCCATCTCCTCTCCGCCTCCCCTATACTTGCCAACTTAAACAAAATGGAACTCAACAGACTCTCTGCCTGCTATACTAGCATAGCTAGATTTGTCACTGGGCTGCCCTACAGAGCACATCACTGTATAAACCTAACAAATCTAGGCTGGCTAGAGCTATCAAGGCAGATTCAGTACAACCAACATATTGTGGCTTTCAAAATTCTTAACCAACCTGATAATACCCCTGCTTTAATAAATATCATCAGTCCTCACACCAACCAAAGATCACTTAGATAGAATTGTAGTGCAAACCACTATAGCTAACAACTTAGATGGGAACTCCACATTTGCCAACTCTGTAGGCAAAGCTTGGAACTCACTATCTCCGGACATTACAATAAACACTACCCTTTCTAAATTTAAGAGCCCTCAAGCAGTACTTCATGACTCATTGGCTTTGCCCCTGTGCCAGGCCTGATTAAATACTTGGTAACACTGGTACACCTGTATCATATTAACAATTGTTTTTGCAATTAATTGTCAATTTAATTCTACTGTGTTGTAAACTAGCTTTCCAGATGTAAAGCATGCTATTACAGCTAACCTATACTCCGTGTGGCAATTTGACTGTTATTTAATGTATTTTAGTGTGTTCTATATAAGTATCTCTGTATTACTTTCTTTGGAGCTTTTCTCCCCGGGCCTCCGCTGAAAATGGACATATATCCAGTCGGACTATCCCGGTCAACAAATGTAAAATAAATAAAATAAAAATAAAATAAACATAGCAAAAATATGAGTCAAAATCAAGGGCATTCTACAAAATTACAATCAGTTGAGAGGAGCTGCATTGCTTTGCACTCTAAATTATTTTTGATTTATGTTATTAGTATAAGACGTGAGGTGTTGGCATGCAAGAAAGTGGCTATAATTATGTGTGTGTGTGTGTTTGTGAGAAATTTTTTTTTTTTAGATTCTGCTCATCTACGTGTGTGGATTTGTATCTGAGTTTATGCATGTTGCAGAGATTGTCTACTTCTGCATTTGTTATTGTGTGTGCATACATGAAACTCATTTTATGTCTGTGTGTGTGTATGACCACACATACATGCTTAGATAATATGTATATATTTAGACTTAAAATATGTCCACCAACTGCAACTGCATAACCAACAGCAGCTAACAGTCATTAGTCAAACATCAGAAATTTTAATTTAATAACATTTAACTAATAATAAAAAAAAGAAGTTATGTACTTACCATAATGTTCCATCTGTATTGTCCATTTTCATTCTTTCTCAACTACTGGGTTCAGATCCAATCCTTGGATCTGACTTGGCTGTTACTACAGCTCATGGCCACCACAAAGTTCTTGATCTCCTTCCTACCCATAATGCACCAACCCCTGACATACCTTAGATCTTGATTGCTGGTTGACATAAAATAAGAAATATTAATATGATACTCCTGACAAAAGAAGCCGTTAGGCACAGAGGTGTCCTTATAATCTCTTGTTCTCCTAGAAGTCCATCATGAAAAAGGACGGGGGTTGGTGCATGGGGAGTTGAGGAAGAATGAAAATGGACAACACAGATGGAACATTATGGTTAAGTATATAACTTCTTTATCTGATGTTGTCAATTTTCATTCATTCCTCAACTACTGGGACAGAGTCCCCAGATACCTGAAATCCCCGGTGGACTCTAAGGAAGGATATTCTTCAGCATGATTGAACCAAAGGTTGATCTTCTCCTCATGACCGGATCTAATTTGTAATGACTAATAAAGGTATGAGGATTAGTTCAAGTTGCAGCTGCATATATGTCATTCATGGAATGCCTAGATAAAAAATACTGACGAAGTTGCCATGGATATAGCTGAGTGGGCTCTTAAACGTTTTGGTAATGAGATACCCAATTTATTATTGACAAAACATACAACATTTGTAAGCCATCTTGCCAAAGTTAACTTTGTAACTGATTTACCTATTTTGGAATCCACAAAGGAGATAAATAGTTGATCATATTTTCTAACATTTTTGTTCTATGCAAGTAGAAACATAATTGTCTATGAACATCTAACAAATACAACATGTACGCTCCTGTTTTCAAATTTTGGAAAGAAGACAGGCAGATTAATGGACTGGTTGATGTTGGATTTTGACACTGCCTTAGGAAAGAAAGAAGGGTTTGTTCATAATGTTACTCTATCCCTATGAAAGATCAAGTAGGGAGGTTTAGAGGACAATGCTTGAAGTTCAGAAATTCTTCTGACTGAGGTAATAGCCACTAGAAAGATTGTTTTCCAGGTTAGGAATTTAAGATCACATTTTGCTGTTGGTTCCAAGGGAGAATAAATTAAGGTCTGCAGTACTAAATTTGAATCCCATGGTGGAGTAGGACCTTTATAAGGTGGTCTCAAGAGATGAGTGCATCACAAGAAGGCCTTACAAAGCTTAGATGAAACAAGGGAAGAATTCTCAAATTTGATATGGAAGTTAGAGATTGCTGCCAACTGAACTCTAATGTCTGAGGCACTAGCTCTTTCACTGAAAATTGTCACCAAAAACTTAAGGACACTTTGTACAGGGGCTGAAAAAGGGTCAAAGTTTCTGATGCACCCAAAAAACAAATCTCGTCCATTTACTTCTGTAAAGTTTTCTTGTAGAAGCTTTATGGGAATATAAAAATATATGACAGACAGGGGATGACAGCATAGATTGTCTCACTATTAATGGAAGTGGAGAAATCACACTGTCAGCTTTAGGTTTGAGATATCCGAGTGAGCCATGCTTGTTGGGTGAGAAAGGAAGTCTGGAATTGGATCCAGAATCTAAGGTGAGTAAAAGTAGATGAGGCCAAAGAAAGGGGAACCAAATCTGTCGAGGCCAGTAAGATGCAATGAGGCTGACTGCTCTTCAACCTAGCAGCTTTCTGCAGAAATATGGGGATCAAGGGAGTTGGGGGATAAGCATATAGGAAACCAGGGGGCCAATTGTAGAGCAGAGTGTCCCTCGGTGATTCTTCCAGAGGGGGGAATCAAGGCAAAGAAGCTGCTGCACTTGTTGTTTATAGGAGAAACAAAAAGATCGCAGCAAGACTGGTCCCACTGACGGAAAATCATATTTGTCACTTTCATGTTGAGAGACCACTTGTGAGGTAGTAGAATGGACTTGCTCAATTTGTCTGCTATGATGTTGGACATCCCTGCGAATGTGCATTGCTATTAGAAAGCAGTTTTGATGAGAGCACCCATTGCCATACTCTGGTGGCTACTCAATACAATGGGTAAGATCTGGTTTCTTCTTGTTTGTTGATGTACCAAACCAATGACATATTGTTTGTTTTAATTGCAATTGTCCCGAAAGGGAGACAGTCTTGGAAGCCCTGCAATGCTAAGGGCACTGCTCTCATCTCTAGGACATTGATATGTCTGTTGGCCTCTTCGGGGGGGATCAAGTGTCTTAGATGGCTTCCCCAGGAAGTGCCCCCCATCCAATCTGGGATGCATCCATGGTCACTATGGCCTTGGTTTGAGGGAGAATGAAAGTACGTCCTTGCAGAACCTGATCTGATCAAATCCACCACCAAAGGTATTTCTTGCATGCCTGAGTGATTCTTATTTGGGCTGACATTTATTGATAAAGAATTGACTATTGTGTTGCTAGCATCCACTGAAGAATTCTCATATGAAATCTTGCTAGGGGAACTAAAATTATGTCAGCTGACATTGACCCCAAGGCTTGAAAAATCAACCGATTTTAAATTTTGGTACTATGAACTATTTCCCTGACCTGAAATCTGATCTGAGAAGGTCTTAACTGAGATTTGTTGAAATTTATGGTAATTCCTAGAAGGAAGCATGTTTGGAGTACCCGATCTCTCGCTCTTATGAGTAAATGCCTGGTTGGGGTGGTGATGAGCCAGTTGTCTAAATATGGAAACAGACGGAATCCCTGCAGTTTCAAGTGAGCTTCTACCACTGCCATGCATTTGGTGAACACCCTGGGGGCTGTTTGAGACCAAAGGGCAGGGCTTTGAACTGGTAATTACTGGCTCCCAGATGGAAGCTTAAGTATCTTCTGGACTGTCTGTTCATTTTTATGTGATAGTACATGTCTCGAAGGTCTGTCAAGCACATCCAGTCATCCTTGCACAAAAAAGGGCAAAATGGACTGTACCTTGACCATCCAAGACTTTGTATGTTGAAATGATTTGTTCACCTTGGTGAGATCCAAAACTGGTCTCCAGTCCTCCTTTTTTTTCACACTAAAAAGAATTTTCAGTAAGTTCTGGAGTCTATCTGGTGTGGTGGGACCTCTTGGATGACTCTTTTTCTAGCAGTTTTTGTATTTCTAGTGCTATTGTTTCCCTCTGATTGGGCAGAACATCCAGAAATTTGCATGACGATGAAGGTGGAAGGGAAAAGGGAATTATATAACCTCTGGAAATGATCCTCTGCACCCACGTAACTTTTGTGATATCTAGCCAGACTCTCTGGTGCAGGGATAAATGACCCAAGATTGCCTCCAGAGGGGAAAACTGGGCCTCCTTTCAGGAGCGCTGATAGGGTCTGTCAGAGAAAGAAGCTCTAGACCATTGGTTTTGCAGGCCACCTCTGCCACGCAGGCAGTATCTTTCATATGAGCTCCCACCTCTGCCTCTGGGGGAACTATCTTCATGTGGATTTTGTAAAGGACCGTAAGATGTTTTGAACCACATTTTTCATCCTCCTTGTGGGTTCTTAGAGAAAGTCTTTTGAGAGGTTGGAAAATGTACTCCCAGAGCAGATGGCGCCTTTCTATCTTTTCTGCACCTAGAGAGTGTGCCCTTCACTTTGAGGCTGAATAAGGAGGTTCCGTCAAAGAGGCATGTATGAAAGAGAACTTGAAGGGCTCCACAATGTCATACAAGTACATCCAGGCATGCCTCCTAATAGAAATTCCTGAACCTGCTGTCCTTGAGGTACCCTCAGCTACATGAGATAAACCTCATGGATGAGTTTGAAATGAACTGTATGGTCACCAACTGTGAGGCCACAAAAGCTTCACTCTCAGCAGTAGTGGTCCCTGAAAGGGATTTTGACAATTATTTTATCAAACCTCTTTGTAAGCTAGTGAAATGTGCCAGATAGTTCAGTGACCCAAAAGCGAAGTGTATTGAAGGAGTAGACATGCTTCCCAAATCTGCCCAAAGCCCTAGACTCCCTGTTAGGGGGGAGGATAGTTGAACTTTCTTCTGCAAGTTCCTTCTTAGTGGCCACCATCATGACCATAGCATCTACAGGTACTCTGTTACTCCAAAACTCCCTTCCTACAGGTGGTGTCAGAATCCAACCTGGTCTCTTGGGGATAAGTTTAACTAATCAGGCTCCTTCCAAGACAGCTTAGAGATCAAATCAATGAGCTCATCAGTGGGCAGAATTATCCAGGAGGTAGATGGGCCAGATTCAAATGCCTCCAGGAATACTGATTCCTCCATAGAAGGATTCTGGGAGGACCAATAACCCCTTTGTTTAAGGATGTCTCCAAATGAAATGTCTTTGGGTGGTGATCTTGGAGATCCTTTCCCTTCATTGAAATCTGTATCTTCAGTGAGAGATTCCTGTGGGGAATCTAAGTGCCTCATTTTGCACTTTCTCTCTGAGGTACTTATTCAGGGGGATGATCTGGAGCAGTATCAGAAGAGATGGTGATACCCTGCTAGGTAGCCTGGAGAGTTTGGGCTGTCTCTGTGGAGTTGAATGTTGAGGCTCAAGGTGCAGACACATGAGATCCTGAAGGGAGATCTGAGGGGTGAGAGCCCGTCCATCCTGCCGAGGCAGAGAAAACTCTCTTCACCACCTCAAAAGCAGAATGTCCCAAGGAGAAGGAAGCCAACAGAGCTGAGAAGCCACACTTCTGCCCCACTGTCTGCCCCAAGGGCATTCCACCCCAGGTAGAGGTCAGAGATGAGCTGTCCAATGCTGAGGCTAAGAGGGGCAAAGACAACTCTGACAACTTTGGAGTCCACTCCAACACCTCGGACAGAGCAGGGATGGTATGACTCTGAGAGTCATCTGGCTCTGTACTTGTTGCAGCTAGAGCACTCAGAAAAAATCCTCAAATCAGAGGATAAAAATATCTTTGGATCAAACCCAGATGGTCTCATCAAACTTGGATCCAAGGGCTTTAAAACAGACTGCTGGATTGGAGAAGGAGCCGATAGTAGAGAGATAGAGCAAACCAAGGCTTCCTGACCGAAAGGGTTAGGAGCTGACAGAACCCCATCTGTATCTGCACTGAGAGAAATGTCCTCATCATCCTATCAGCTTCAGTGAGACTCCTGAACGAATGACAGGAGGCTACAGAAGGAGATTTTGAATGCCGTCTTTCCAAAAACAGAGATGGGACCCTAGATGGCACCAGGTCCATGGTTGGTAAATATCAGGTTCTCAGAAGAAGCTTTAGATCCGATGAACTTGGATATGACGACGTTTTTGGTGATCTAGGTAGCTGGCTTTGATACAGAAGCCTTCAGATCTGTCTTATGCCTCTTTTTTGGTGGCTCTTTTGATGACAGAGTGGAAGATCCAGATGGTCTCAGGGACTTTTTGGATGTCTCCTTAGAAGTAGTTTTGAGGGGGGTAGAGCCTGGTAATTGCTTCCAAAAAAGCAGAAGGTAACAAACCTTTTAATATCAACTTGTTCTTATGATCGCGATAGCTCATGGGTTAAACTTCTTACAAATAGAGCAATTTATGTTTAGGTGGTCTGGGCCCAGGCAATATACACATAACTCATCTGAAAGTGGAAGCTTATGACCACATTTATTAAACCCCAAAGGGCCTTTTTCAGACATCTTTGAAAATAGTAGAAGAAAAATAAAAAAAGTTTTTTTGAACTAAGAATAAGCAATAATGGCTAGGGAGTACCAATAATAGTAAACAGGAGTACAGTGAAAAGTGTAAACAAAAAGTTAAATATAAAAAGGGGAAATATTTACAAAAATACCAGCAATGGTATATAAGGAATACACTAAGTGTAAGAAAAAATATATTTGGAAAAATAACCAAGAAAAATACACTTATCTGAAAATAAGCTCAAGAGCTCAGGTGACCACGTTTGTTTTGTGAAAGTGGCAAATGGTGCACTATGAGCAGGGTGGAGCTTTTTCATGGCTGCAAGCTATAGTAACAGTTGAATCCGATCTGAGGATCGAATCAGAACCCAGTAATTGAAGGATGAATGAAAACTGACATCAGATCAAATGCTACCCAATTTAACAAATGACCCATTTCCTAAGCACAATAATGCCCTCCAGGACAGGAATTCTAGAGGAAATAATGGACCTTCCAGGAGCGGAGAGTCCTCGTAACATCCTTGGCCTACCCATCATTTCTCCAAGAGCACCTACCAAGGGCATTATTGCCTATTCACTAACTCCAAAATTAGATTCTCAGCTTTTAAAAGTGACACTGTGCAAGATCTGTCCTCAGGAGTCAGTGAAGATTTTCTCCTGAGCAAGAGTAAGGGAATGAAAATGTGATTGAAATTTAATGTCAGGTTGCTATGTAACCAATTTAGTTTCTTCAAGATCATATTAGTTATTAGATGAAATGTGTGAAATATGTCTAAGTAGTATAAACTGTCCAGTCCAAGAAGTACAGACATAGAAGTACACAATGGGAAACCCTGAATGAGAACATTGGAAAATCACATGCCATTATAATGTAATTTCCAATTAAACAATAGTTGACATTTGATGGTGCAATAAGCACATCCAGACTCTGCTACAACTTGGTATGAGGGAAAGGTTAGTTTGTTTTTGCTTTCTTGTATTTTGTGTTACTTTATTGCCTTTTCTATTTTATATATTGTGATTAATTTTCTTTACAGTGTGTTTTATTTGCATTCTACTTTTAACTGCATATTTAAATTAGGAAAGGGACCACAGCTGTGTCTCTTGTGATTCACAATAAAGTCCCCTCCCTCGGTGCTGTTGTGTTTTTAAACTTAACTGTCTTTCTAGTTGTGTGCCACTTATGTTTTATTTGACCACATATCTCCTTCTCTATCCTCTTTCAATGGCTATTGTGAATAGGCATAAAATTATCATTTTGTGAAATCACTCCCTTTCAACTATTAAAATGTATTGGCCATTCCACTATATTCCATAGAATCAGAATACAAAATGCCCACTCCTTCCAATTTATCTTGCTCTTTTAAACTTAGTGGCTCTCCACTTAGATAGCTAAAGCTTAAGTTACCCCCTCTTTCATATCTAACTACTTAGTGCACTCTGCTGCTCTTAGGATATTAACCCGTTTTCCATCTTACCTTTAAAATCCACCAATTACTGGAGAGCCCACATTCTACCTCTCAGTAGTCATCTTGGAATTAGTGCTTCTGTTTTGATCGTGGTGACAGCATAGGAACATTATCTCTTGGAGACTGCTGATCACCAGAAAGCCTAATAACTGCTTCATAGGTACTAGTTTGGAATATGTGCTTATATTTTGCTCCTGGTATGAGAAGGGGCAAACTGCATACATTTCTGATTCTTTCAGGTTGGGAAGTGAGTGTATGTTTTTCACCTTCCTGATTGGGTTGGTTGTTATTCAAGGCATCTGCCAGGAAAAGGCTACAATAAGCCTACAGACCTTTACATCATCTGGGACAAGACTGTGGATCACCAAACAGGCTGTGGCCTGCTTCTAATCTTGGGATTGGTGCTACTGTTTTGTTTCTGGTGAGAGATGAAGCAAATGAGCATTGTATCCCAACAGAGTGAAGTTGAGGTGAGACCAACACTAGTAGTAGTCAGGCAGTAGCCATTCAGGTGAGACCCCTCTTTGCATAATTCTTAAAAAATGAACTCTTTCTTTTCGGTAACTACTGCTTGATTTGCTTCTAACTTCAGAATATCTGCCTAAATACTTCATCCATACATCATCAGGCCTAATTATTAGTTCCCCTCAAGTGCTTGGCAGTGCCTGTGTAGCCACAGACACCTTGAGTTGGCATTTTTCCTGTAAAAGCACCGATACCTAGTTGCACACAGGGCAAACAGTTTGCAGGTGCAAGCACTTTCCCCATAGTTGCAAACTCGATTGTTCTGACATTACTTTATTTTCTCACTCTGTCTAATCAATAAAAAAGGGTCTGTTGCCATGGATATGAACTTTCCCACTATCTCCATTACCAGTTTGGTGGATATGGGCATCCTGAGGCAATGTAGAAATTGTCTCATGTTTACTGACAACCAGTAATGCTTCAAACAAACTGATAAAGTATGTGAGAGGTGTAGTTACACAATGTCACTGGAGGCAAAGCTCTCACATAAAAGCACTCCTAATGTCAATAAAGCTGTCAGTCCTGTACACATCCACACACAATTCAAAGCAAACACATAGACCCACATATGTTGAGACACTTAAATGTAACCTTCCAAAACTCCAAAGACCTCCTAGACAAAGTACACATAAACACAATCAGTAACCCCAAATGCACTCTTTTAAAACAACACCCACATCAACACATACAGCTACATCTCATGGAGTCTCTACTTTTAAGCCCATAAGGCAAACCACCACAGAATCCAACACTTTAGTCATTGGAGACTCCATTGTGAGAGACACTGATGTCTGTCTCACCAGAATGAGTAAGGAGAAAGTCATGGTCATTTGCTTATCAAGGGCTAGGATCTGCCACATTAAGCAAACATTCTGGTCACTGCACCACAAGTACCAGTATGACTCAGTCATAGTCCATGTGGATGTAAATGGCCTGAGATGTACCTCTCTAGACTATATGATGGAAGACATCATGGAGCTCTCAAAATATGTGCCATAGTATTAAAGTTCAGAAATAAATAATAAAGAATTTTACCTTTTAGTGTTGAGTCAAGAATAATGCTTCAGGATGTGCATAGTATTTGTTTATTCCATAAACAGTGCCGGGAGACTGCCTACTTACATTTTCAGATCAGTCTCAGAGAATAAAGGAAAAACAAATATTTACTTTTTCTGATTAATTTCATGCTTGCAGAACTTTGACTTAACATTACTTTTAACAAATCAATGTATTTGGAGCTCTTCCCATCCCTTGTCCTTCTCGCTTATAGCTTCACGTGAACATTTCACAAATATACCTTTTAAAACATGTGCCACCTGTATTCAAAATGTACTACTATAACTTTGTAACATTTAGTACCAGTTTGCACCATCTTACATACATTCTCGCAAAGATTCATCCCTTGGCCTGAGAAGGTCTGAGTGTACCACTGATTAATCTGGTTTCCACAGATACCTGGCACATTTTCATTAACTTTCTGACACTAGAGCATAACATAACATCTCTTAACTCCTTTACCACTTACTTTGCCTTCAATTATGTCAGTACACTACAGTTTGCTAATAGAGAGAGAATGCAATTGTAAGACACGACTATTATTTATATGCTAATAGAGAATACAATTGTAAGACATTTAAAAACATACGACTATTATTTATATGCTAATAGAGAGAGAATGCAATTGTAAGACACTTGAAAACATACGACTATTATTTATATGAAAATATCTCTGGCATAATTATGCATCTGTTTTTCAGCTTTCCTTTGACATAAACATTTTATTTGATTAATTTGTATAGAAACTACAAGCTAATATGTGTTTAGTGAAGAATAATCATGAGACATAATATTTTCCATAACAATCCCCCATTTGACACTATCCACTATCGGTGTCACATAACATACAAAATTATATTGTAATTTCTGATAAAGTATGCTTCAGTATCATAGTATTCATCATCTGCAAGAATTTCTTAATCATGAGATACTTTTACAAGTGGCATTGCACATACAGGTGAGATTAAACATTTTTTAATCACAGCCTTTACAACAGAAAATACTAAAACAACTAAAAGAATAATACCAATTATTTTAATGATACCTTGTAATATACTAGTTCCCAGGTTACCCAATGCACTGCCCAACCATCCAAAAAGTGTCCGTTGTTTAGCTGTACTGTCCAGATCGATCCTTGGCTCTTTGCTCCATGAAACTGGCTAACTTTACTTGTTCATTATGATAGTCACTAATGTAGGAACAACAACGATTTTCTATTAGGGCACATGACCACCCCTTGGCAGCTAACATTATGTTGCGTGCCAGACAATTTTTTAATGCCACAGTTTGAATTTTAGTCATTTCTTGATTTGCCATTTTGATGTGATGTGAACTATGATTTGCTACCTCTTGAAGAATTTGAGTAAGCATGGTGATTTCAAGCATTGTGTTTTGCATTCCATACCCAGGACTGATGACTGGAAATAATTGCTCTGTCCAGTGAATTGCTCTTTTATTTTTCAGTCTGCCTGCAGGAAGGTTTTCAAAATATTGAATAGCAAGAGTGATATAGCCCACTAAACAACGTTCAGACCAGTTTGTAGGCTACCAGGGCTATGCACGATCAACATTAATGTAGTAATGATCCTCTGTCTTGCCCATGGTTCCCCTTCAAAACATCTAAAACTCATAACATCTAAAAGCAAAACATGAAGACCATAACATTTAAAATCTATAACATCTAAAACCCATAACATTGAATTTCATAACATCTAAAATGTTTAATATGTAATAGTGTATAATCAAAAGTGTAAATGTTATAGTTTAATCTGTTAATCTTGTGGTATCGCTATGAGATGTTGTCGTTTTTGTTTCTATAGTTATTATTTATATAGAGTAGGAATTTATACTATTTATATAGTGTTTATTTTGCCACTCTGTATGTTTTTTTAGGCCATACAGGTAAGGGATATAGACATATGTGTACATTCTTTATGGTGATTGTGATACAGTGGGATTAGGAATTTTTTTCCCACTGTAGTGCGATCTTGGAGTTGGTATATTTAATTCACGGGGGGGGGTGCAGGGGGGCTTTCAGAACAGAAATGTAGGAAAACGTATGTTTGTTAGTTTGGTGTCGTTATATGTGGAGGGGATGTTATTTTCATGTAATTTGTAGTGTTCAATGTGATGCACATTGTAGATGTTATGGTTTTAGATGTTTTGAAGGGGAACCTTGCTCATGCCATGCCCCCAGTCGTATCTTTTTAATTTTAAAGAGTTCAACACACTTTTATGTTTAGTGTAATCGAACCTGTTGGTTCCCACTGGTACAGTCCCATTTCTGACATAACGTGTCTCCACGATTTGTGGTTGAAAGCTGAAGAGACATAACCTTTGAAAAGTCAGTCACATTACGCCAAGTTAGATTGTCATTAAGTTCCTTTTCAAATGTCATTTGAGATGCAAACATTGGAATCATGGGAATCCCTGCCTTAGAATGATGCAGTATATGTTAACACACCCAGCAGTTTGCTGCATTTAAGTCCACAGCATACTGTGGAAGAACAAACAGGAAACTTTTTTATTTTACCAGTTTGTAACAGGAAAAAGCAACAAAAACAAAATAGAAGTAGCTGCTGTCACTGGATTCATCATGGACTGCCATCTGAGTTGATTTTGTCTTTTAACCCTTCACTTGTCCTGTGTCTTTCAATCTTCCTTCACTAATAATGATGATTTGTCTGGGACGCCCGACACAACACGTTTTTCTATAATAACTTGAATAAATCCAAAATGGTAATTTTGCACAGCAAACTGCAATATACGTAGTGAGCAGCACTTGAAAAGGACCTTTCAACTTTGGACTCAAACAGTTTTTTCTTTTTGAAGTTTTAACATAAACCCAATCACTGGGCCACAGTTAGTGATAAGGCTGGTCAGAATGTTGAGAAAGAGCTTTTTGTGCATTTCTGTGGTATTGCTGCAAGAAACAAATACGGTTTGTGCAGTAAGAATAAAACATCATCAGTTAGTCAGTTTTTCATTTGACAGGGGGAGTAGTTGGAAGGGCCATGCATCGCCTCATTAGTATCTTAGAGGGACTCAATCTCCTTGTAGTATTTAAGGTACTCCTCACACTCATTAATGTTAAAGGAAGTACCTCTGGCCATTTAAGGTTTGTTTTAGCACAAATCTTTGAAATCTTATTTTTAAGGGTCATATTGACCCTCTCTACTAATCCAGATGACTGTGGATGGTTGGGTTGGGAGAGTGAAGACTCAACTTAGTATTAAAAGGCTTGCATAGATCTCTGGTCAGGGAATTATTAAAATGTGCTCCCTGCTCTCTATTGATAGTATAAGGTCCCCAATCTAGGTATACAGTCAAAAGGGAATTTCTTAACAATTGTCAGAGAATCTGCCTTATGACATGGGTAAGCTTCCACCCGTGCAGAAAACATGCAAACCATCACCAATATAAATTGTAAATTATGGACCTTTGGCATCTGGACAAAGTCCAGGTGCACATAAACAAAAGGTCCCCAAGGTGGCGGGAAGCATGCAGCTTTAACATTCAATTTTTTGCTAACATTATATGTTAGATATACTGTACAATTATTAACATACTGAAGTATCAAAGAGACATAAGGAGCAAATGAACTTTGGGTAATTTGATTAAATAATGCTGTGTTATCTGCACGGGCTGGTAAATGATATGCTCTTACCAGGTGAATCTTCCTTCTACAACTTGCTTAGCAGCTTGATCTGCCAAATTACTTCTGTTTGAAACAGTATCTATACCCTTTTGATGGGCAGTACATTCAACTACTGCTAATCCCTTAGGTAACAAAAGTGAATTTGAGAGTATTCATAAAAAAGAATTTTTAATCTGAGTTTCTGCTGAAGTTAAAAATCCTCTGTTTCCAAAGTTTCCCAAAATCATGTACCACACCAGAAGCATAGCGACTGTTGGTGTAGACATTGGCAACTTTGTGTTTGGCTAACTCACAAGCCCTTTGTAGAGTCACTAACTCAGCTACCTGGGCAGAATGTATGCCCTCTAGTCTCTGTTGAAGCAAAACATCATTACTGGTGCAGAAAGATATTTCTGTGACCAGAGTTTCATTTCAATGTCTTCCACAGGAACCATCCCCGCATAGGTCCAGTTCAGCATTGGGTGTAGGAATGTCCTGTACATCATTCTTAGGGGAAAGCAGATCATTAGTGTTATTTTTATATATATATATATATATATATATCTCATATGGTGGCAGTGGCCATTGTCAAACGTGGTGGAAAACCCTTTGCAACAGAATCAAGTGCTGTACTATAATAAAATAATGGATGATAGTTATCCCCATGTTTCTGTGCAAGCACTCCCTGAGCAAATCCATTTTTTCATGACAAAATAAAATGAAAGTCTTTTCATAATCTGATAACCCTAAATATTGGGCAGTAACTAAAACTTGCATTAAATTTTGAAATTAATTTTCCTCCTCACTATCTAAAGGGAGGGGTTCTTGTGTATTCTGTTTTAAAAGATTTGTCAAAGGTTTAGTAATTTCTGCATAGGTAGAAATACACTGCCTGCCATATCGTATCTAAGAAAGATCTAAGATGACGCTGAGCAGTGGGGCTTTAGCTATTGCCTCAATACGAGATGGTAACATCTGCTTGCAACTCTGAGATGTCAGATGACCAAGATAACGTACCTGAGATGACCATACCGGTAACTTGTCTCTCGACACCTTATGTTAAAAGATGTATTGTATCCTGCTGGCAAGCTGAAAAAAATCAGATGCTATTAGTAAATCATCTACATATTGCACTAACACAGACCCACCTAGAAATATCAAAGCTTCCAAATCTTTTTATAGAATTTGAGAAAATAATGAAGAAGATTTAGTGTATCCCTGTAGTAACCATGTCCATGTATACTGATTGTCCCTTTTACGTAAAGGTGAATAGAAATTGACTTCCAGGGTGGATAGGTATAGAAAAGAATGCTGAGCACTGATCAGTCACAAAAAATATTTTGCTGTAGGTTGTATGCAACTCAGTATTGTTGCTGGATTTGGAACCTCAGGAAAAGTTGGTAATACTGCGTTATTTACAGCCCTCAGATCTAACCTATAAGCATCCTTTTCTGACCTTTTTACAGGGAGAATATGAGTATTACAAGGGCTTTTAGCTGGCATTATTATTCCTTGTTGTATCAAGGACTGAATTACTGGCTTGATTTCCTGCTCTGCTTATGGTTTCAGTGGATACTACAGAACTCTAGGGAGAGGTTTAGATGGATTAAATTTTATTTTTACTGGTTCTGAAGATTTTAATATACCTACTTCATTAGTATGTTTAACCCATATGTTAGCCAGTACCTGCTGCAGCAGTTTTTCACCTGTCTGTATGCCTTCAACAGGTTCCCCTCTGACTCTGTTGGAACATCCAAATACACCCCTTCTGGTGTACAGTAAATATTACAACCCAGTTTGCATAACAGGTCTCTCCTTAGCAAATTTACCGGTGCAGTAGTACTCAAAAGAAAAAAAAAATGCCTTTCTTCAATCAGTTCTAAAGAAATAGGTATATGTTCTGAAACAGGATACATAACAGTAGCATTTGTTACTCCAACTACCTTAACTTTATGTTTTGATACTTGTATCTGATTTTGTTAGGTTACTTTTAATACAGACCTTGTGGCTCCAGTGTCCACCAGGAAAGGAATTCTTTGTTTAATTTACTTTTACCTCAACAGAGGGTCCCCTTTTGATCTAGTGGGAGCAGAGGATTAAGACTTATTTCTGTTTTATTACTCTGACATAGTCAGTATGGTGATTCCTGACTCCTTCCAATTGGAGAAGGTGGAGGAAATGCGGCATTGTTATAATTTGGCTGGCTGCCATTCAATCCAGGTATCTTGGATTCTCTGCATTCACTTGTGTGAGCACTTGTCCTGCTTCACCTCAGTTGAAGCAAGAACCATCAGATGAGGCAGGATAGGCACTACCAGCTTATTGTTGCCAACCAGCTGTACCTTGTTCCCCTCAACCATGTCTCTTACTAAATCCTCTAGCAATTCCTCTCTCCCTTCCCTTGTCCCCTTGAGGCTTCTGTCTTATTTGCAAAGTTAACAGCTTATCCTCAGTATCCTTTCTCAGTTTTCCTGATGCTCAGTAGAGTGACTTGCAGCACGTAGGGTTTCAAGTCCTTTCCATGCCAGTTTATGAGCACTTGCTTTATTTGATTTTGTAAAGGGGCTTGCAGACCCTGCACAAAGGCAGCTGCAATAGCTGGCTTAGCTTGTACTTCTGGATCTGGTATTCCTGAATGTCTGGCAAACACTGCTTTAAGATGACTCGAATAATCTGCAGGGGCTTCCCTTTTATTTTGCTTACATGCCTGTATCTTAGATTAATCTGTACTAACTTGACACAATTCTATTTAACAATGTTTTCCATTTGTCTATTAGTGCACTTCATGTGAGAGTAAAATCTGTTATTTCAGCCTTTTCATGTAACTGTTTTCTTATTTCATCTGAACCTACTACCTAAAGCAGCTGGTTTAAAATCTGTCAAAGTAGGGTTATAACATTCTATTATAATTTTTAATTTCTCCTTAAACCTTAACAGATGATCTCTAATATTTGGAACACTTTTCGACATAGTACGTAAATCAGCAGGGGTCCAGTGATGATGAATAAGCTTTCGACATAGTACGTAAATCAGCAGGGGTCCAGTGATGATGAATAAGCTATTATAACCCTCAATATTTCTCTGAGAGGTGCCAAAAGATCATCTTCAGAAGAAACAACCCTTTGTCCTACCCTGTTGTTTGAGCATGCGTAGTGGGAGATGATTGTATCAAATACTAGTACTCCTGTTGGAGAGGTAGATGATTGTTGGAAATGAGAAAGAAGAAAACTCCCTGACTGCAGATGCCTGTTCTGAAGATGAGATGTAACAGTACCACACTAACCTGGTGTCCATCGGACAGTTGCCGGAAATGCAGGGTTCTGACAAACAGCAGAATCTTGTACAGGAGCCACCTTTACCGATACATATGGGGGGGGGGGGGCACAGTAGCTACTGGAGGATTATCATCTTCTTTTCAATTCTCTGCTTTTTGGCCATCCCCATTTTTTTTCCAAACCTGCCAAGACAGGATAAAGGGATCACTTTTTACTTGTCTGCACTGCCTTTTTAACCTCTTTCACCTGTTGTAGCAACTTCTTATTAGTATTCTGTAATCCCCTTAATGTTGATTCCTTTTCCCTTTTAAGAACTTCAGTATACCAAGAATAAAATACTGCCCATTGTTCCCTGCTTACTTTGTTTTTCTTTTCTTCCAAAATATCCTTTACATTCTCTAATTTATTCTTATCACAAGTTCCATTTAATGGAAATACTTTACCAGGGCAATTTTTAGTAAACTGAAACCACTCATCCAAATACTTACAACTTTCCTTTCCATAATTATGATACATAAAATATGTAGGTGTTCCCTTTGCAGGGATTTGATCCTGCCTGCTTAACTTTGTTCCCATTTTCCCTATTAAGACTTGCTTTGTAGATCCTGGTAATTCAGAAAAGAAAAATGACTGCATCAATTCACACACCATTCAGGGAGGAAAGAGTAAGGATTCTGTCATTGTGCAATGACAGAGGAAAGGTTTCAATCAGCCTTTTCGCACAGCACCCCTTTGCTTTTGTGCTGTCACAAGCTCACATTTTACAGCTCCAGTATTGCGATCAGGATAATGTGGTGGATAGGTAGTGTCCAGAACTGACCACTCTTTTGGAGCCTCTGAGGGTACTTTCACACCTACATCCCAATATGCTATGGGCTCATAAACCTGATTACCAGAACACCTGCACCTATGTTCCAACATGCTATGGGCCCATGAATTTGGTTTATACATACACACACCTATGGCCCTATATCCCAGCATGATATAGGGTCATGAACTTGGTTTACACACACACCTATGTCCCAGCATGCTGTAGGCTCATGAACTTGATTTAACTTTAACCACTCTCTTTTTTTCCCTCTCTTTCTTTTCACTTATATTAAACACAAATCATCTCTCATGTCTCTTACCTTTTAGTCTTGAGGGTACTGCCCTCAACATATGGCACTTCTTGTGTTAATTGTCTCTTGTTGTATGTGCATACACAATAAACTTTTCCTTATTACCTGTGGGGTCCTCCCACTATTACTTTACATATCCTAACAAGCAAACTCAGTCATTCAACAAAACAGTTATTTACTCATTCAACTTTTTTTTAACTACAATTATCCAAGAGACAGAAAACATTTTTTTCCACAAATCCATTTTCCCTATTTTTAGTCTAGCATGTTTGCACAGATTGATTAGTTAGGTATCTGAATCTCTGACTATTCCATACAAAACAATGTGGAATTCGTAGAAGAACTTTCTGTGGTGGACCCTTGTAATTTATTTTACACTGTCCTGCAGCAATACCAAAGTTCAGAATCTGAATCACGGCGACGAATGTTAAAATTCAGAAATAATAACAAAGAATTTTACCTTTTAGTATTGAGTCAAGAATAATGCTTCAGGGTGTGAAAAGTATTTGTTTATTCCATAAACAGTGCTGGGAGATACCCTACTTAAATGTTCAGATCAGTCTCCAAGAATAAAGGAAAAAAAATAATCGATATACTTTTTCTTATCAATTTCATGTATGCAGAACTTTGAAGTAATATTACTTTTAACAAATCAATGTATTTGGATCTCTTCTCATCCCTAGTGCTTCTCACTTACAGCTTTACATGAATATTTCACAAATATGCCTTTCAAAACATTATACCACCTGCATTCAGAAAATGTACTACTCTTCAACTTTGTAACATTTAGTACCAGTTTACATTATCGCATACAGCCTTGCAAAGATTCATCCCCCATCCTGAGAAGGCTAGAGAGTATCGCTGATTAATCTGGTTTCCACAGATACCTGGTATATTTTCATTAACTTTCTGACACAAGACTCTTCAAGAATAACATGCCTTAACTCCTTCAGCACTTACTTTGCCTTCAATTATGTCAGTACACTAGTTTGCTAATAAAAAGAATGCACTTGTAAGACACTTGACAATATACAGCTACTCCTTATATGAAAATATTTCTTGCAAAATTATGCATCTGTTTTTCAGCTTACCTTTGACACAAACATATCATAAACATTTTATTTGATTCATTTGTAAAGAAACTACAAGCTCATATGTGTTTAGTGAAGAATAATCCTGAGACATAATATTTTCTATAACAAAAGTTTGTATGAGCCTAGCATTGAGCAGCATTTTACCTTCTCCAAGGATGATGGCACAATATGAACAAAAGATGACTGACTTTAATAACTGGCTTAATTTCTGGTGTCATTCTAATAGGGTGCAATATTTGCCAGCATGGAAGGAGATGGTCAACAGTCCACGCCACTTTGCCAAGGCTGTCTACACCTCTCCCCTCTAGGCTTTGAAAATTAGCTAAAACATTGTCCTCCTCAAAGTGCCTTTTTTAAGGAATGCCAAACTGAAAGTACTTTTGACATAGTAAATCAAACCCAAGAAAATCTAGGAGTCTGAAAAAAGAAAACACCACTACTTAGAAGCTCTCTGAGACATGGTTTAAAGCTGTGGGGAGCACACCAACAGTTCAAACATATAAAGCCTTCTTCACATTTAGACCAGCTACTACATAAACATGAAACTAATGGTGGAGTCATCTTGATTTACATCAAAAAATAAACACATCTCAAGGCTGGTCAAATAAGACAATACACTTGAGCATCTCCATGTTCAGATAATCACAGGCAAAATCTAGTACCACTTCCTTGCAAGCTATAGCTCACCCTCTATGACCCAGGAAATCCATACCATGCATTTAAACTTATTGGAAACACCCACCATCCAACTGAATACCATATTCATAGGTGACTTTAATTACCACACTATTAACTGGGAATGATATATGACACCAACTATACAGGCACAGAGATTCCTGGATTTTGTAAACACAAACTCCCTGGACTAAATTGTCAATACATCAACAAGGGGTGCAACCATAATGGATCTGGTTCTCACTAACATGGAAGAGTGCTGCACACTCTCTAGTGTAATGTCTTCTCTGGTAAGGTCAGACCACAAAATGGTCTCATTTAAAGTAAAAATAAAACCTGAAACCCCAGATAACCTTAGAATATTCAGGAACTTCTCTAAGGCTAACTTCCTAATACTATGTGATAACCTGGCAATACTTCAAGCCCCCATAAACTCTGAGGACACTGTTGCCTATGCAGAACTGTTCACAGAAACTCTATACATGCATGTTAATAGCTGCATAGAGGTAGCTGTACCCATCCGGAAATACAGAACTAACTCAAAAAACAAGCCACCCTGGTGGAATTACATCATGAATAGGCTGTATAACAGAAGAAAGAAAATAATGGCAAAAATTAGGAAGTGCAACACCCAGCAAGATAAAAGCACTCTCATCAAACTAAGCAAACAGCACAGAGGACAAATAAAGTCTATCAAAGCCAAATTTGAGGTAAATTTGGCCTCCCATGCCAAGGACAACCACAAAGCATTCTTTAACTATGTCCTGAACCTCAAAGGCAATGCATAATTGTGTGCAGAGCACATTGTAAATGCAGCCAGCTGTACTGAGTCAGAAGACAAACCAAACCTACTAGCTGACAAATTCTGATATTACTAGGGAACAGGTCTTTAATGCTCTCTCTAAGGCCAAGAATACTGCATCAATGGTCCCAGACAATATACCAGGATGGCTTTTAAATAGCAAGAAACATGATCTATCAAGCCCTCTGGAATTGCTATATAACTTTACCCTCTAAACAGGCTTCCTGCCTTATGAATGGAGAACAGCAACAGTCATCTCTCTGCACAAAGGTGGGCCATCTACCTGGAAACTACAGACCCATAAGTCTCATACACAAAGCCATGGAAATGATCCATAATGACACAGAAAATCTCCAGACACTAGACCCAAACCAATTTGGTTTTATCAAGGGCAGGTCATGTCTACTCAATTTGGTGGACCTCTTTGAGAAAGTCAGCAAAAGCAATGGAAGAAGATAAAATGGTTAACTCTGCCTACCTTGACCTGGCCAAGGAATATGACACAATCCCTCAATCAAGCTTTGTTAACAAACTTAATAGGTTAGGTAAAACCATTATGTCACTTAGTGGATGGCCAGCTGGCTCACAGAAATAAGACCCAGGAAGTTAGAATTGGAAGTCCACCTCTACAAATAAGCCAGTCACAAGCACAGTCCCTCGAGGATTGGTTCTAGGACTGCTCCTTTTTGGCATTTACTTCTCTGAAGTCAAGGCCAACATCAATGGCCTCTGGTTGACTAAATTTAAAGATGATTTCAAATTAGGAACTGTCATTAAATCACCCACCAACACAAATGTTCTCCATGAAGAGCTGACACAGACAAAACAACTGGTGCCAGAGCCATGGACTAAAAGTAAATGCCCAGAAATGCATAATAGTATCCTTTGGAAGTCATCTACCCCAGTAACTATCATATTGACAACACACCCCCTAACAGTTGACCCAATAATCAGGGACTTGTGGACACAAACAGGCATTAAGCTAACCTTTGACCATCACATGTCTACAGTAGCAAGGAAATCATTCTATGTTGCACAACTTATAACGGATGGCAACTAGGTCCAAGGAAGTCATTGTTCCATTGTATCTGGCATTCATTGGACCTATCACTGAGTAAAAAGTCCCCTTTGGTATGTATGTAACCAGGCATATACAACAATTGGAATGTCCACAGTGTCTCTTCACCTAAAGAATGGAGGGCATAAGTAACATGTCATATGCAGACTAGCTCAAGGCCCCATCCCTGTATTCTCTTTCCTACAGACTGATGAGGGGAGATCTATGCCTGGCATACAAGGTATTGTCAGACCCCACTCTGATGGACCTCCTGCATATCTGCAAAACAAACAGCACCAGAATTACCTGTTTTAAAGACTTTAACCTTGCCTGTGAGACAGATATGTATCCCACAGACTACCCCTTCTCTGGAACAGGCTCTTCCATCCATGTGAAGCAGAGTTTCCTCATTAATCCAATTCAAGTGTAACTTGGACAACTGGATGAGGAACAGGAATTTTATCCCTGGTGTGGTTGGTACCTTTGTCTCTAATGGATACAGGCAGCCTGTAAAAGTTTCATCTCCCAGGCCCCTGCTTGTAAATGTTTCATCTCCCAGGCCCCTGCTTGTAAATGTTTCATCTCCCAAGCCCTTTCTTACACTTATAAAGGGTAACAGAACTTGTCTGGCATTTAGGATGCATGGGTAGGCTTAAAAAGCCCCTTGTGGTCATTATCTTAGTAAACACCTATGCAACTGTAAACCATGTATTCAAACTCCTCCCTAACAAGTCAGATCTGGGTAAATGGCTGTCTCTGTTCCTGTTATACACTATTGCAAAGTCTGCAGGATATAATTTATTTTATGCATGGCTTAGGTTCATAGGTAGGTACTAAGCTATTGGCCCTAGAGTCTATATACACCTAGCCAAAAAGGTACCCTGGCTTTTGCCACCCAAGAAAATTATTTTCCTGTGCCCCTGTCAAGCAGAGCCACAAAAGTGATTCCCGGGGTGAATTTCCTATTTCCCATCCAATCTTCAAGATTTTTCTTGAAGAGTGCTAATGAGGAGCTCTGTTTGACATAGTTAGGTAGTCTGTTCCAGAGTATGGGAAGTCTCTGGGACAGGAATCTATCCCTCCAGCATGTTCTGTTTATTGCGACAAGGTTTAGGTCCCTAGAGCATGTAGCTCAGTGAGACTGGGATTTCTTTAAGTGGAGCATGTCCAACTGCTCTGGGTTTGACATAGCTTTGTATGATAGGCAGAGATCGCTTCTGAGTAGGCTATATGCAACGGAGTAAAGCTGGCGTTTTTTGAGACAGTCTGTGTAGGGCATCTGTTTGAGGCCAGTAATCCTTTCTGTGAGGTATTTCTGCGGCCTTTCCAGTTGTTGTAGATGTCTTGTGAGGTACATACCAAAAGGGGCGTTGTATTCTATAATGGGTCTAATGAGCGATAAGTAAAGGGGAACAATTACCTCTTTTTTTCTGGATGAGAAACCTTTTGTGATGAGGTGTTCCACGTAGAAGGATTTCCCGACCACTGTAGTGATGTGATTATCAAAGGACAGACTACTGTCCACCTGTGTCCCAAGGTCTCTTATCACACATTCAGTATTAAGTAGACTACCGCCTATGTGGTACTTCATGGGTACAGAGTTTTTACCAAAGGGGATGGCAATGCACTGTTTGGCATTGAGCTTGAGGCCATGGCTTTGAATCCAGACATCTGTCTCAGTGAAGCCCTTTTGTAGGATGTCCACATCGTTAGGAGTTTCGATTATGGCTCCTAGTTTGCAGTCATCTGTGAACTTAGTTAGCCAAAGACCTTCTGTGTTAGCCTGTACTTCAGAGAAGTAGATACCAAACAGGACAGGATGCAGGACTGAACCCTGTGGTATTCCACTTGTCACTGGTCTGAAGTCTGATTTTGAGTCTACTACTTTCATAGTGTGGGTTCTGTCAGTAAGCCAGTTGGCAACCCATCTTGTGACATAGGGATTTATACCTAGTTTAGTGAGTTTATCTATAATTCCAGAGTGGGGGATGGTGTTGAATTCCTTGGTGAGATCTAGATAGGCTGTGTGAACCACCTTACACTCGTCTATGGCTTTAGTGACTGCTTCAAAGAAGTCTATCAGGTTTAGGAGACATGATCTGCCTTTTACAAACCCCAACTGTGTGGGGTCCAGAGTTTGGAGATCTCTAATGTCTTTGTTTATGAGTTCCATGATGACACGTTCCATGGCCTTGCAGACCAGGCTCGTCAGGCTAATGGGGCGGTAGTTCCCGGGGTTTGCCGTGGCTCCCCCTTTGTGGAGTGGGATAACTGTTGCGGTGCACCATTCAATGGGCACAAAGCCTGACCTGAGGCTATGACTGAAAAATGGTAATTAGGTGGGGTGCCAGTTCATTCTGTAATTCATGTAGAAGGTAGCCTAGGATGTTGTCAGGTCCCATGGATGCTGTGTTCTTGGCTTTGGAGAGTGAGGTTTTTACCTGTGCAGCCATGATTACAGGAACTTTGCATTCTTCCTGTATAGAGATGGGCCCTTTAGTGGGTGAGAGAGGGGTAAAGTTAGCACTGAACCTATCTGCCAGGATGTTGGCAATATCAGTTGGTTCTATATATTTAGTGTCCTTGTGCTGTAACTCAGAGCAGATCTGAGTGTTGCCATTGAGATTCTTCACATAGCTATAGAATGCTTTGTGGTTGTCTTTAGAATCAGTGATGATTTTTTTTCATAACTAGCTTTGGAGGGTTTTATGAGGGATCTCAGCTTCTTACTGAGGCTGAGCAGGGAGTTCCCCCAGTCATGGGATTTTACTCTTTTTTGTAACAGCTTCTTTTTTCTGTTGTAGAGTTTGTTTATAGCAGAAGACCACCAGATTGGCTTCCTTTTTTTGGAGGATAGCATCTTGGTTCTGTTAGGGATAGCATGATCCATGCACTCGTTTAAGTGCTTATAAAGTGCATTTGTGTAAGATTCAGCAGTTGTACCTTTAATGTCCATCTGCATGGGTGTTGTGAAGTTTGCCACTTCTGTCTTAAGAAGTGTGAAGTTGGCTTTGGAAAAAATGTTTACGGTTGTTTTCCTAATGGGAGGTGGGGGTGGGATGTAGATGTCTAGGGTGATTAGCTTGTGGTCAGATCTGACCAACGAGGAATCGACCTCGTGTGTGGAACACCGGTCGCCCATGTTGGTGATGACCAGGTCTAGGATATTGCTGCCCCTGGTGGGGGTGTGGATAAGTTGATCTAAGGCATTGGAATTTATGAATTCCAGAAAACATTGAGCGAAAGAGCTGATACATGAGTACTTTTCCCAGTTAATTGTGGGGTAGTTGAAATCACCCATTATTAGGGTGTTGGGCTGTACCCTAATATTTTCCAGTGCATCAAGAAAAGAGGAGTGGGCATCGTGGGGGGTCCGTAGCAAGCTACAATCTGGATTGCAGTCTTGCCCAGAGTTAGTTGAACTGGGATAATCTCAGATGCATTATGCTGAGCAACAACTTGGAGGTGTGGATATCCTTAATAAATATGGACACACCTCTGCCTTTAGTATTTCAGTCCGGGTTAGGTGGCCGAAAGGTGTGGTATGAATTATAGTCTGGTAATATAGAGGTGCTCTCTGGAGCTTTGAACCAGGTCTCTGCCACTGCACAGATGTCGATGTTCTCCATTTTAAGGACTGCCTCGAGTTACTGCATTTTGAGGTTTAGACTTCTAGCATTGAGTAGCATTACCCTCAGATTTTGCTTGCTTGTATTTGTTATGGTGGTGAATTTGTCATTTGAACCTTGCCTAAAAAAGGCATTATAGGGGTGGCAAGAGCCTTTGCCAGTATCCAGAATCCCAAGGGTGACAAGTGCAGGCCATCTCTGGCAAAGCATCGTGGTCTGTCGATCATGTCATTCCAGGCAGACAGATACTGGATTCCCTTAGAATGACACCAGAAGCTTAGCCAATTGTTGAAGTCAATCATTTTGTCCTTGTACTGTGATGTCATTCTGAGTAATGGCAGGATGCTACTCAGGGCTAGGTCATACCTGCCTGGGCTACAAGATCGGAGAGCTCCTCCATGTCTCTTTTCATGTAGTCCAGGAAGGTATGTCTCAGGTCATTCACATCAACATGGACAATGACAGAGTCATATTTGTACTTGTTGTGGAGTGACCTGAGTCCGTGCGTTATGTGGCAGATCCTGGCACCCAACAGGCAGCTGACAGTAACTTTCTCCTTGTTTAGCCTGGTGAGTGGAACATCAGTGTGCCTGACTATAAAGTCACCTATGATTAGAGTGTTGGGTATGTTATGCCTTATGGGCTGTAGTTGAGTGGCACACTGAGTTTGTGGGCTACATGTCATTTGGGTTTGTGTTGGGGGGTGGAGGTTGCTTGCATTTCTGCTTGGCGGTCTTCGTTGTTTGGGCAGATTTTTATTGAGAGCCTCCGTGAATGTAGGCATGTCTTTTGTGCTTCTATGTGTGTGTTTTGGTGGTGTAGGTTTTGAGGGAATATGTGATGAGTGTGGTGTGGTGCAAGTGTTTACCTTCTCCTCTTGACTGTCAAGTCCAGTCTTTGGTGAAGACCGCTTTGCTTTAGGTTTGGCTATATAAGTGCATCTGTCACAGGTTGTAGTGTTGGGTGGTAGGAGGAGAGGGTTTTCTGTGTACATGAGGCAATTGCTGCATTGCCCCAAGATGCCCAGATTCATCAGGTAGACAGGAGAAAACACCAGGAGCTGACCTTTAGACATGCCTGGATAGGTGCTTATTTATTAAGTACTAAAAACTGTTTTCCTCTAGACAAGTGAGGAAAGTTAGTGCTGTAGTAATTTGTAGCTTATTTAGTGCTAACAACAAGTTCTGAACAAGTGCTGAGCTTAAATAAACAGATTTGAGTGCTAAAACTAAAAATCTGGCTAGTTGCAAGGGAAAATTTGAAGAGCAGACTTTATGGTGCCAGGAATAGTTTAACCCTAGTTAAGCAGGGGGCAGAGGCTCAGGAGCTTACAAATAGTCCTGGATGAAAATCTGTATCTGGACTAGACTTGTTACAGGAAAGGGGGGAAACAAGCTTAGATTTTTTTTTTCAGTAAAGTGGAAATGGAGAAAGCTGGAACAGAAGTTAATTCAAGGTTAGGAATCTGAGTGGGTTGAATGAACTAGTGACACTAGACTGGGAGGAGTGTGACAGATAAAATATACAGTATGGGCGGACAACTGCAAAGCCACCACGTGTAAGAAATAACTTATCCTGTTCTTGGAATCTTAAGGAATTTCTGCTTAGTTTCAGTAATTAATTACTATCCACAGCCTGATAAATACAAGCACAACCTTTTCTAGACACAGGGTTTATATACCAGTAAGGATGGAAGAGTTAGAAGATCACATTACTACTCAGTCCTATTAGCCCCTGCTATTACCCAATCACTCATACTACAGAAGGTCAGGAAACCCTGTTGCTCTCAATAATAATGAAGACAGACTATCAACAGAAAATGGCTGCCAGAAACACAGGAAACTCAACAAACAAAACTACCAGGCCTGGACAGCAGCAGGTCTCTATCAAGATTATGCCACCTGAGCAGAACACAGACCTCACTTTAAATGCATAGAAAGAGCACTCACAAAGAGAAAATACAAGTCTCAGTATGAAAAAGCAGTTTACAATTTAGTAATTAAATAAAAATGCACACTATTACAGCTACTAGCTGTAGCCACTAAATGAATGTTTTAAACAGATGAAGGAGCAAGCGGACTCTAGAGAATGTTTTTAACTGCAAACAGACTAGACTAGAACACAGAAACCTCAAAAAATCAAAAATGCACAGAAAAGCACGGATAGAGCACTCAAAACAGAAAATACAACTCTCAGTATGAAAAAGCAGTTTACCGTTAAGTAATTCAGTAAACATGCAATTAGAGTAAGGAACAGTATCTACCAATGAAAAATACAGTTAAAACAGTATAAAACAGTACAGTAAAAAAGCTTTATAACAGTGCAAAATGTAGTAGATTAACTGTATAGCACGATTATAAGTGTTACAGAAGTGCAATTCAATGAAATAGGTGTAAGAAATAACTTATCCTGCTCTTGGAATCTTAAGGAATTTCTGCTTAGTTTCAGTAATGAATTACCATCCACAGCCTGATAAATACAAGCACAACCTTTTCCAGACACAGGGTTTATATACCAGTAAGGATGGAAGAGTTAGAAGATCAAATCACTACTCAGTAGCCCCTGCTATTACCCAATCACTCGTACTACAGAAGGTCAGGAAACCCTGTTACTCTCAATAATAATGAAGACAGACTATCAGCAGAAAATGGCTGCCAGAAACACAGGAAACTCAAACACCAAAACTACCAGGCCTGGACAACAGCAGACCTCTATCAAGATTATGCCACCTGAGCAGAACACAGAAACCTCACTTTAAATGCATAGAAAGAGCACTCACAAAGAGAAAATACAAGTCTCAGTATGAAAAAGCAGTTTACAATTTAGTAATTAAATAAAAATGCAACTATAGTAATGCACACTATTACAGCTACTAGCTGTAGCCACTAAATAAAAATTTTAAACAGATCAAGGAGCAAGCAGACTCTACAGAATGCTTTTAACTGCAAACAGACTAGACTAGAACACAGAAGCCTCAAAAAATCAAAAATGCACAGAAAAGCACGGATAGAGCACTCACAAACAGAAAATACAATTCTCAGTATGAAAAAGCAGTTTACAGTTAAGTAACAGTAAACATGCAATTAGAGTAATGAAACCGTATCTAGCAATGAAAAATACATTTAAAACAGTGCATAAATGTAGTAGATTAACTGTATAGCACAATTATAAGTGTTAAAGAATTGCAATTCAATGAAATAAGTGTAAGAAAGAACTTATCCTGCTCTTGGAATTTTAAGGAAATTCTGCTTAGTTTCAGTAATGAATTACCATCCACAGCCTGATAAATACAAGCTTCAGACACATTTTAACAAAATACAATTAAAATAACCAACCAGTTTCATAAGAATTATTTTAAAGTGTTATGTACAGTCACTTTGCAAAAAGAAAGAGTACAGAAAAAAAAGGTTATGTAGTCACCATAAAGTTCCATCTGAGTTGCTGCTTTTCATTTGTCTTCAACCTGTGGGACACAGATCCGGTACGGATCTGACTCAGCTGCATTTCTCCAGCATTGAATCCAAGCTCCAAGCTCATCTCCTACCCATAATATCCCTTTCTCCCTCCTAACCATGTGCCTAACATCTTAGGATTAGAACCCAAAAGAACCATAAGGAAGACAAAGGCTCCCAGTCCAGAGTACAGAGAAGCCTCTTCCTTCCGGTCCACAGCACAGCCCAAATAAGGCAGGGGGAAGGAGGGAGGGATGGCTGAAGACAAATGAAAAGCAATAACTCAGATGGAATGTTATGGTGAGTATATAACTTTTTTATCTGAAGTTGCTGTTTTCATTTGACCTTCAACCTGTGTGACAGAATCCCCAGCTACCAAATATCCTGGGAGGTCCTCATGGAAGGATGTTCCAGAACACGGTGGAGCCAAAGGATGCCCTGCCTCTGGACAGAAGATCCGACTTATAATGTGAAATAAATGTGTGATGATGATGCCCAAGTAGCTGCAGAGCAAATATCATCCAAAGAAACCCTAGACCAAAAGGCGAGTGAAGTAGCCACAGACCTGGTAGAATGTGCTCTAACATGACCTGGTGGAGACAAACCTTTGGCTTTATAGGCCAAAGCTATGCACTAAGAGATCCAACGAGCAATAGTTACCTAGAAACGTGTTTACTTAAAAAAGGCTTAGAAAAGGAAACAAAAAACTGATCAGACTTACGAAAGGACTTTGTTCTATGCAAATAGAATCGTAGTTACCTGTGAACATCAAGCAAATGCAATTTATACTCTCCCTTATTCTGGAAATTCAGAAAGAAAACAGGGAGATTGATGACCTGGTTGATGTTAGATTTTGAAGCCACCTTCAGAAGAAAAGAAGGGTTTGTCTGCAAGGAAACCCTGTCTTTGTGAAACACCATGTAAGGGCGCTTGACAGATAAGGCCTGAATCTCTGATACCCTTTTAGCCGAAGTAATGGCGACCAGAAAGGCTGTTTTCCAAGACAGGAATTTCAAATCCACTGTAGCTGCTGTTTCAAAAGGGGAAGAAACCAAAGCTTACAGGATATAAGTAAAGATCCCAAGGAGGTGTAGGGTCCTTAACTAGAGGCCTAAGTAAAAAGGTACCTTTCAAAAAGGCATTACAAAGCTTGGAAGAAGCTAAGGAAGATGAATTGTCTCCTATATGAATGTTGGAGATAGCTGCCAAGTGTACCTTTACTGTAAAAAAACTGGCACCCTAATGAAAAATATCTGCCAAAAATTCCAAAATGGCAGGAACTGGAGCAGTGAAGGAGTCCAAATAATGCTGAGAGGCCCATATAGAGAAATGTTTCTGCTTACTGGAATAAAGCTTCCTAGTGGAGGATTTGTGATCCTCCACCAAAATCTTCTTAACAGAAAAAGACAGCCTGGGAGTCCTAGCTATCACTGCAACTGGAGCAGCCAAGCTGTGAGCTTCAGACTGACCAGATCTGGGTGTGGGATCCCTGACGGATGTGAGATCAGATCCGGAAGTGGATCCAATGTCCAAGGAGGACACACCGCATGAGACCACAGAGAGGGAAACCAAACTTGATGAGGCCAGAAGGGGGCAATGAGGATCACTAAGCTCCCCAGCTGTCATGCTTTCTGAATGAATTTCAGGATCAGTGGGAGAGGAGGATAAGCAAACAGAAGTCCGGAACACCAAGCATGAACTAGAGGGTTTCTAGGGGACACCCCCAGAGGGGGATTCAGTGCACAAAATGTGCTGCACTTTGAGATGGAAGGAGAGGCGAAGAAATCGCAGCAAAGCCAACCCCACTTTAGAAAGATCTGTTCTGCTACTGAAGGATTCAGAGACCACTTATAAGGCATCAGAATAGATCTGTTGAGCCTGTCTGGCAGAATGTTGGACCTCCCCAGAATGTGTGTTGCCACCAGAAAATGGCCGGAGGAGATCACACACTCCCACAATCTCATGGCTTCGCAACAAAGGGGGTAAGACCTGGCTCCCCCTGTTTGTTGATTTAACCAGACTATGGACATGTTGTCTGGATGACAATCATCCCTTGGGGAAGATGGGCATGAAGAGCTGGCAGCGCCAACAGCACAGCCCTCATCTCCAGGATGTTGATATGTAGATAAGTCTCCAGGGAAGACCAAATGCCTTGGACTGTCCTACCCATGCAATGCTCCCCACCCAAGCAGGGAGGCATCTGTGGTCACCATGGTCATTTGGGCAGGAACGATAAACAGATGACCCAGAAGATGAGCTGGGGACTGAAGCCACCAGAGAAGTCAATCCCTGCAAGCCAGAGATAAACTTGGATGAGATAACGGAAGATCTAGCAAGGACTACTAAACCACTAGGGTCCATTGGAGAACCCTTATATGCAGATGAGCTGTGAGGATCAGTGTGATCATGGCTGCCATGGAGCCCAATGCCCAAAGAACTGACTCTGCAAGGGGATATTGGGTCTAAACAATGTACAATACATGATGTTTGAGGGATTGAAGTCTGTCTGGAGCTAGGAAAATCTTGCTCTGGGTGGTATCAAACTGAGCCCCAATGAAGTAGAGAACTTGAAATGGATCCAATTGGGACTTGTTGAGATTTATGGTTATGCCTAATTGGTGGGTGGTCTGGAGAAGGAAATCCCTGGCTTGACAAAATTGATGCCTGGAGGGAGTGGAAAGGAGCCAATTGTCCAGGTAGGGGAGGATCTGGAACCCCTGCAGCTGAGACACCACCACTGCCATCACTTTGGTGAACACCCTGGGGGTGGTGGTGAGACCAAAGTGAAACGTTCTGAACTGGTAATGATTGGCTCCCAGTTGGAAGAGGAGGAACCTCTGACAGCACCTATCCATTTTGATGTGGTAGTATGCATCCTGAGGTCCACCAAGCACATCCAGTTGTTTCTCTGCAGAAAGAGCAGAATGGATTGGAGAGTGACCATCCAGAATTTTGTCTTGGCAACTGACAGGTTTAGGGTTGAAAGATCCAGAATGGGTCTTAAGTCCTCTATCTTCTTTGGCACCAAAAGGAACCTGGAATAGATGTCTGATCTGAATTGTTCTGGGGGGATGGGCTGGATGACTAATTTTTAGAGCAGCTTGGAAATTTCCACCGCTGCTTTCTCCCATTGTGTGGGTGATGCATCTGGAAGGTGCTTGGGTGGGATTGGAGGTTGAAGGAAGGGGATTGAATATCATCTGGATATAATTTGCAATACCCAATGACTGTCTGTGATTGATTCCCAGGCTGTTGGGTGCATTGAGAGACATCCCCCAACTGCCTCCAGAGACAAGCAGTCGGGCAACCCTTCAGGGCTGCTGTGAGTGTCTGTTCGGGAAAGAATGCTGAGACCCCTGGATCCTCGGAGCCATTCTGCTGCAAGGATGGTGTCTGTCATATCTCCTCTGCCTCTGGAGGAAGGTGAGTCCTGAGCATCATGGGAAAACCCCTGAGACTTCTGGAACCACATCTTCTTCATCCTATGCTGATTCCCGGAGAAGGATCGTTGTGGGGTTGAAAAGCAGATCCTGATGGCAGACAAGGTCTTCCTGTCTTTCTCACTCTGGACTAAGGTGTTTCGAATGGTCTTGCCAAAAAGGGTGGAACCATCATAAGGGGCATTTGTAAAAGATGACTTGAAGGGTTCCAAGAATGCACGAAGCCGAAGCTGGAGCCAGGCATGATGCCTGATAGCAATACTTGTGCTGGCCGCCCTAGTGGCACCTTCCATAGCATGTGACAGCAGCCTCATAGAGGTGTTGGAAATAGAAACTAGGGTGGCCATATGGGAGGAGAACACCTTTTTCTCTTCCGCCAACATGGACCCTGGGGCAGACTCAGACACTTCTTTGACCAGGTCCTGCTGAAGTCTCATGACATGTGTCATGACATGTGTCATGTAGTTCAGTTCACATAAGGCAAACATGGCTGAAGCATAAGCCCGCTTCCCAAAATGGTACAATGCCAGAGACTCTCAGTCTGGTGGATGAACTGTACAGCTCTCCTGACCGAGCTCTTTCTTGGTGGCTGCCACAAACACCATAGCATCAACTGGGGATCCTTTAGATCAATGCTGTTTGTTCAAAGGGGTGCTGAGAATATTATCACAGTGCTTGGGAATGGGCTCCAACATATCAGGCTCCTTCCATGCCTGGGATGAAATTAAGTTCACAAGCGTATCAGTAGGAGGGGACACCCAGGAGGTAAAGGGTCCTGCTCCAAATGCCTCCAGAAACACTGACTCATACGGGTTGGGTTTTTGGACAGACCATCCACCACACTGGCACTGGATTTCTATGATATCTCCAAAGGAGGTCCCTCACCTTCCTTTAAGTCACTGTCTTCTATGGACAACTCTGGTGGGGAGTCCAAATTTCTCGTTTTACATGTATGTTTCCAAGGGAGCTCCTCGGGGGGTTCTGGGGAGGACTTGGAAAATTCTGACTGTTCCTGGGGGGAACTCCCTGGGGCAGAGAGGCAACAGGCTGCCCCTGAGGGAGCAGGATGGCGGATTCTGGACCAGAAACAGAGGGAGCCAGGATAGACTCTGAGGAGGATAATGTCAAGGGTTTTGAGGGATCCAAAAGTACCCTCTCCACCACATCAAAAGCAGAGGGAGAAAGAATTCCTGAAGCAGGGTGGAGTACAGGATCCATAACCACTGAGTCAATGGGGGAGATGGAGCCAAGCTTCCAAGCATTGATACTCCGAGTGGAAGGGCCAATTCCAAAAACCTCGAGCCGATGGCATCCCTTCATATTTGGCGCCATGACTATTGCTCCAAGAACCAAATGGCTCTGGACTGATCAGAGCAGAGCCACTCAGGGCAATGGTTGGTGTCGAGGTACCTGGTACCATCCACTCTGACCCCTCCATGCTGAGAAGCCTTGGACCCAAAGATTCTGAAGCCAGGGTTCAGATCGTAGAAGGAGCAACTGGAAGAAAGGCACACTGCATACTCCCAGCCCCGGAGGGGGAGAGGGCAAGCAAGATTCCCATCTGGATCTTAGATGAATTTCCACATCATCCTGTCCACCTTGGATTCAGAAAGACTACGAATGGAAAGGATAGAGGAAGTTACAGATACAGGCCTGGAGAGGCACCAAGGAAAGGCTGATATGGGAGATCAGCCCTGGGAGACCTCCAGCTCCAGTGAGAAACAAGGTGACTGGGGCTGGGGGCCGGGTGGGATTTAGTTGGGGGCTCAGCTGAAGAAGCGTGGTCAGAGGACCACTTACTGGGCTTATCCTTGTGACATTGCTTCTCCCCTCCACGGCCTTCTTGGTGGGAGGTTGAGTTCCACAGGCTGTGGTGGAGGAAGAAGAAGCAGCAGAGGCCTTGGAGGAAGGTGCAGGTAAGAGGCCTTTCAAGTTTGTTCCTCCTGTCGATCAATGTGCAGGGGTTGAAACTCACGCAGATCAAAGAAGTGTCTAGATGTTGTACTCCCAGACAAACAACATACAGAGTGGGACCATCAGAAAGGGAGAGCTTATGGCCACACTCTGTGAATTTCCGAAAGCCTGGCTTGGGGGTCTCAGCCATGGCGAATGGAATCTAGCATCCAAACACACTAAACAGGAAGAAAGGATAGGACAGAATAAGAAGAAAGGGGACTTTGTTTTATTCAAGAGAACTGATACCTGAATGCGAGGGATGGATAGGGTATAGAACTATAAGAAGGTTAGAGAGGAAGAGTGAAAAGTGAAAAAGGAAGACCAGAAAGAATATTTCACTTACCAGGAACTTGGAGCTAACAGACTACGATGCTGATGGTACATGCGGCAAATGAGATCTGAGGGTAAGAGGGAGACAGGGGCATTATGGGTAGGGGAGGAGCTTGGAGCTTTGATCAGATGCTGGAGAAACGTGGCCAAGTTGTATCTGTACCAGATCTGTGTCCCACAGGTTGAAGATCAAATGAAAACAACTTCAGATGTACATCTACATGAGTACACTGACCATAACAGTAGATGTTCCATTAGAATCACTGTTGCACTTGCACTCACTACAAATGGGAGTTAAGCACAGGTGGATGTTCACACAGCTGTCCCATCTCTTACAGCCCTATGGATATAGCAGTATGGGATGGTTCCTCCTCAATGTAGGAAGGTAGGCAGACCTATGTTCTAGATAATAGGGGAAGTTAGCCTGTGCCATCTTTGTTTTTTTTTTTTTTTGCTAGTAAAGGCAAGGGGGTATGTCTGGCAATGGGAAGAGACCCCCCCCTCCTTTGCACTCTTTTCACACAAATAGGAATGAGTAAAAGTGAATAATAACCACCTCTAGTGGAGAATACCAACTGTGGCCTCTGTACAGTTAAGCCCAGGGATTATGGTAGAACAAACAAAATTCACTTCGCTACCCATTAGGGAATTGCTTGCCTGGTGATTGGTCTGCCTCAATATGACTAAATTAAAGTCCCTTGTTCAGTCTATACATGAGAATTGCCTTTGGGCATGTAACAACTGCAATATTGTATCTCCTTTATTGTCTGGCTCTGGAAGGAAGACAGGATTGTTGTCTTTACAGCCTGTTTTTTCCTTTGTTTGTGTTTGGTATGTTCCTGCCTCCTGCTGTTCTTAGACAGTTAGTACTGTCCTCCAACCTTTCTCTGTCTGTATGTGATTCCTCTTCCTGTGTTATAGTGTCTTCAGCCTAGGTTAACTGGGGCTGCAGAACTGACCAGTTTTTACCTCCAGAACCTGTTTCCTGTGAATTTCTAATCTGTATTAAAAAGAATTACTGGAACGATCAAGCAGTGTTTTGGTGAGTAAGCTGTTGTCTCTGTCATTCAGCAAGGAGATATGCCATCTGCACAGATTGGGTCTCAGGACAGGTAATATTTACATTAATTGACATTGGTGCCAGAATAGTAAAAATTGGTTAGCCTTGCAAGCCCTTCCACAATCTTTGCTGTAGTAAAAACTGGTTAGCCTTGTAAGCCCTCCTACAATCTTCTCTGAAATTAACAGCTGGAAAGCACATGCAGGATCTTCTACTCTGAACTTTAAGCTAGATCTCTGTGTAGGCCCTCTTCCTTCCTCTGGAAACTGTGAATATAAAAAGATTATCTGCTGTGAAAGTATCTGTAGCTAGAGGAACATTAATCCAAGTGTATCTGCATGTTGTGTGGCTGCTATCAAGCTATATTCCTTATCAAGGTATCTGATTATATTGTGATGTTGGGAATCTACCTGCAATGGGAGCATTGCTTGATATTGTAAGATTGTGAGCTTGAGTCTTTCTATTTGCAAGTATTGTATGGCAGCACTGTGTCACTATGTGCCTGTGCTAATTCTGGAAGCTTCCAGAACTTCCCTCTGCAGTTCAGAGCATGTTTACAAATAAGTGATTGTGAGGATTCTACAAGCCATTTTTGTTATCCATTTCACTGCCAAGACTCTCATAGTCTGAATAACATTGCTCTGTATTATTTTTCCCCAAACCCCTATGAATTTGGCAGAAATGGACTCACCACAGAAAAGTGATAAATCACTAACTATTGCTGTCCAGGACACTGATATGCAGGCAGATGAGCAAACACAAGGCTAAGCCATCCGTGAAACGTATGAAAACTTATGATGCTCAAAGGGAATAAATGACTGATGGCTTGTTTGAGTTATGGAATAAAACTGATCAATGCATATCCATCCCTGATGAAACCAACAATAATGCACTGCAACTCAGTGATGTGCTCACAAGACTAAAAAGGGCTTACAGGAATTACAAAAGACTTGCTGAAAAATATTCGGCCTTCTTGTCACGTACCCACATGAAAGAAGGATTGCAACAACTGACAAACTTTACCATTACAGATCAACAGACAGCTCATATTCTTAAAAGCAACATCTAGGTTAGACTCTAGAATTTCACAATTGCAAGAAACTGCCTCCTTCTCTTCTACTTTTTCCAGAATATCCAAGGGATTATCTAAATCTATGAGAATCCTCTGTTCAGAGATCATCCTTAAGCAGTCAGTTGATTAGAGCCCGAGCTGAGGCAGAGGCAGTAAGGCTGAAGCTTGCTGCATTAAGAAGGAGGTGGCTCTCAAAGCTCAAGCTGCCTAGGCACATAAGCTGCTCACAGGCATGCAGAAACAGAGACTCAACTGGAAGTCCTCCAGAAGGAGAGAGAAGTGGCAGCCATAGAGAAATTAAGTATCCTGGAGTAAACTGCTGTGGAGGAAGAACAAGAAGTGTTTCATCCCACTTTGGTAGTTTCAGAGGATTCTGCAAAGAGGACTTTACAGTTTGTGCTAGATCACAGCATTAGAAATGCAAACAGGTCTTCAGTTATACACACTGCATACAGATCTTTAGTGCAACCGAAGACAGAAAATGTAATATTTCCCAAAGGTAAAGTTCAGATGAGTGAATTATCTGGCCAGTGCACTTCTCAGCTTCCTGAAGATCATAAAGGCACCATAAAACTCCTGGGATGACTCCTGCACTTCCCTCAAAGCAGCCTTTACTGCCAACACATCTTGCAAGAACTCCAGATTCAAAGCCCTTCTTTGGATTGAATCTATCTGCTACACCATTTGCTCTCTCAGTCCAGCAGTACATGCCAGCAACTGTCTCCAACAGTGAAGTACAAGGACAACCTGCTGACAGAAAAGGTGAAAAGACTGATATGACTGACTTTGCCAAAAGCATGGTTCACTGTGAGCTTCTTAACACTGGCCCACAAGGTTTGATGACTGGCCAGAAAATTACAGAAGCTAGAGAACTACATTCAAAGCAGTAATCAAGAACCTGGACATTCAGCCTATGGGAAAGCTTGATCTGCTAATCAAGTGGCTTGGGCCTCAATCTTCGGAACAGGCTTGGAGGCTCAAATCTGCCAATACTGAGGTACCAGCAATAGGAATTAACATTGTTTTGGAGTGACTTCAGCAAGTCTATGGCAGCCCCTGAAGCCAATGAACTTGCCATGTTTAACAAACTTCTTGACTTCCTAAGATTCAGCTACTTGGATGCCACTTGTGGCATGAATCCAATTGTGTCAAAATTACCTTATCATCTTCATGAAAAGTGGACTATGGTGGGTTCAGAGTACAAGCTACTGCATCAGGTCAGTTTCCCACCTTTCTTCTTTTACTGTGGATTTATCAGGAAGGTGGCTAGAGCCAAGAGTGACCCAAGTTTCTCATTTTTATAGTCAAATAACTCTACCACAATACCTGCAATGTGTGAAACCCCAAGTAACAAGAGGAAGAACCCATGAAGGACAAACTCTGTCAGGAAAACTGGAGAGATATCTAGTGATCCCAACCTCCTGTGTCCCCTTCACAACAAGCCGCATCCTTTAAGGAAGTATAGTGCATTTAAGGAGAGGAATGTAAGGCATTCTTAAAGGACCATGACATCTGCCTTAGGTGCTGTGCATTTTCTGAAAATTTTGCTAGGGATTGTAAGGCTGTTGTTAAGTGTCTTGAATGTAACAGTGACAAGCATATGACAGCATACCATCCAGGTTCATCCAAACAGGTGCTTCGGCCCAGTAGTGACTCTGAACCCACACCGAGTCATGGCAGGGAGAGTGCTGAGCAGCAGACTATTGTGCTCACCAAGTGCACTGAGGTATATGGAGATGAACTTGGTGGTACGTCTTGTGCTAAGATATGTCTTGTCAAGGTTTTCCCTGCAGGACATCCAGAAGAGGTAACAAGAATGCATGCTACCTTAGATGACCAAAGCAATCTGTCTTTAGCAAGTCCAGAATTCTTTGGCTTCTTCATCATCAAGGGTGAATCCCACTCTTATACATTGTGAACAAATGCTGGTCAAGTGGAGACACAGCATACAGATTTATGATAGCGCCTATCTACGGGAATACACAGCTTCCTCTTCCCATGGTTACTGAATGTGACCAGTTGTCAGACAATAGGGAAGACATTCCCATTCCAGAAGCTGCACGTCATTAATCCCATCACAAGCATATAGCCGATTGCATTCCTCCTCTTGGTGAGAGTGCCAAAATCATGATCTTTTTGGGCAGGGTCCAAAGAGTTCATAAAGTGCATCAACAGTACAATGGAACTAATGACACTCGATTTGGGCTGGCTTGTAGATGGTGATGTCTGCTTAGACAAGACACAAGGATCTTACTATGTGAATTCCTGCAAGATGAACTTGTTAGAAAAAAGACCTGTTTTTCATGCAAAATGATGTACTTGTCACTATCATGTGAGGCATGAGCCTGATCCAGGTTTAACACTGCGCCACGACTTGAAAGAGGACATCTGCTGTAAGACCATAACTCACGATGGCCTCAGTGGCACAATCTTCCAGACTTCCTGTGATCACAATAAGGTAGCTCGCTCTACTGGAGACACTGCTGTTCACTAAGTTGATAGACTGCAGAAGGGTAGAGGAACTTTCCAGCTATTAGAATTATCCTTAACAAATCCAGTGTCCAACAGCTATTCTTCCAAGTAACTGGGAGCAAGCGCAAGCTATGTCTAGGTTTATCTCACTAACGGGTACAAGCATGCAAAATCTGCAGGTAATGCTATTCAATGCTAGAAGTCTAAACCTCAAAATGCACTCTCTCGAGGCACTCCTAAAAATGGAGAACATCGATATCTGTGCAGTAACTGAGACCTGGTTCACGGCTCCAGAGAGCACCCCTGCAATACCAGGCTACAACTCTTAACACACTTTTCAGCCACAAACCCAGGATCGAAACACTAAAGGTGGAGGAGTGTCCATATTCACTAAAGATATTCACACCACCAGGCTAGTTGCCCAACACAATGCGTCTGGAATTCTCCAGGTGCAACTAACACTAGGTAAGACTGCAATCCAAATTGTAGCTTGCTACAGATCCCCCACCATGCCCCAAGATTCTCACTACACCTTTATAAACATACTGGAAAATATTAAGATACAACCAAACACCCTAATAATGGGTGATTTCAACTACCCTGCCATTAACTGGGAAAACTACTCATGTACCAACACCTTTGCCCAACAGTTCTTGGAATTCATAAATTCCAATGCCCTGGTTCAACTAATCCATAGTCCCACCAGGGGCTCCACTATCCTAGACCTGGTCATTACCAACATGGGAAATCGATGCTCCACACCTACAGTCACCCCCTCGTTGATCAGGTCAGACCATAAGCTAATCACCATTAACATCCACATTCCACCCTCCCCGTAAGGAAACCTCCATAAAAAACTTCTCTAAAGCCAACTTCATGCTACTCAAGTCAGAAGTGACAAACTTCATGACACCCATGCAGATGGGAACTGAAAGCTCGACTGCTGAGTCCTACACTAAGGCACTGTACGAGCACATCCACTCATGCATGAATCGTGCCATCCCAAATAGAACCAAGATGCTCTTCTCCAAAAAATGGAAGCCAATCTGGTGGTCCCCTGCCATAAACAAACTTTACAACAAAAGGAAGAAACTGTTTCAGAAAAGAGGAAAATCCCAGGATGCAAAAAACTCCCTTACCAGCCTCAGTAAGAAGCTGAGATCCCTCATACAATCCTCCAAAGTTAGTTACGAAAATAAAATTGCCAAAGATTCCAAAGACAACCACAAGGCATTCTATAATTATGTCAAGAATCTAAATGGCAATACTCAGATCTGCTCTGAGCTACAACAGAATGGCATTAAATATACTGATCCCAAGGATATTGCCAATATCCTGGAAGATCGATTCAGTGCCAACTTCACCCCCTCTCACCTCCTAAATGGCCCATCTCAATACTGGAAGATTGCCAAATTCCGGAAATAATGGCCACACAGGTAAAAAAACGCACTCTCCAAAGCTAAGAATATAGCATCCATGGGACCAGATGACATCCCAGGCTGTGTACTACATCAACTATAAAATGAACTGGCACCTCAGCTAAGTGTCATGTTTAATCATACCCTCACCTCTGACTTCATGCCCACTGAGTGGCGCACAGCTACATTTATCCCACTCCACAAGGGGGGATCCACCTCGGATCCCGGAAACTACCGTCCTATCAGTCTGATGAACCTGATCTGCAAGGCCATGGAATGTATTATCATGGAACTTATAAACAAAGACATTGGCAACCTTCAAACACTGGACCCCACCCAGTTTGGGTTCTTGAAGGGTCCATCTTGTCTCCTGAACCTGATTGATTTCTTTGATTCAGTCTTCAGAGCCATGGATGAGGGTAAGGCAGTCCACACAGCCTATTTGGACCTTGCCAAGGCCTTTGACACCATCCCCCACTCTGGAATCATAGATAAACTTACTAAGCTGGGCATTAATCCCTACGTCACTTGAGATGCCAACTGGCTTGCTGACAGAACCCACACTGTAAAAGTAGCTGACTCCAAATCTAGCTCCAGACAAGTGACAAGTGGAGTACATCAGAGTTCAGTCCTGGGACCGCTCTTGTTTGGCATCTACTTCTCTAAAGTACAGGCCAACACTACGGGACTCTGGCTAACAAAGTTCACAGATGACTGCAAACTGGGAGCCATTATTGAATCCCCAAATGATGTGGATACTCTACAAAAGGGCCTTACAGAAACAGATGCTTGGTGTCAGAGCCATGGGCTCAAGCTCAATGCCAAGAAATGTATAGTTATCCCCTTTGGGAAAAAACATGTACCTGTGAATTACCACATAGGTGGAAGTACACTGAAAGTATGATAAGAGACTTAGGGACACCTTCAATACCCACATTGCCACAACAGTCAGGAAATCCTTCTATGTGGCACACCTCATCACTAAGGGCTTTTCATCCAGAAAAAAGGAGGTCATTGTCCCACTGTACTCATCCCTCATTAAACCCATTATAGAATACAATGCCCCATTTGGTATGTACCTGTCAAATCATCTGCAACAACTGGAAACGCCGCAGAAATACCTCACTAAAAGAATCATAGGCTTAAAGCAGATGCCCTATGCTGACTGCCTTAAAAAACTCCAGCTATACTCTGTCACATATCGTCTACTCAGAGGCAATATCTGCTTAACATACAAGGCCATGTCAAACCCAGAGCTTTTGGACATGCTACACTTAAAGAAATCCCAATCCCTCAGAGCCGCATGCTCTAGTAATCTAAACCTTGCCATCACAATAAACAAAACATGCTGGAAGGATAGATTCTTGACCCAGAGACTCCCCAGACTCTGTAATAGACTGCCCATACATGTCAAGCAGAGCGCCTCTTTGGCCCTCTTCAAAAGGATCCTTGACGATTGGATGGGAGAAAGGAAATTCACCCCAGGAATCACATCAGTCACCCTGCTAGACAGGGGTCCAGGGAAGTAAAGAGTGTGGGAAGAAATAGCCAGGGAATTGTTATGGCTAGGCTTGTATAGGCCCTAGGGCTGATAGCCTAGTACCAGCCTATGAACCTATGAACTCAAGAAGATACTGAGAAACAAACCTGACATGAGAGAGTACTTTGTGATGTTTATGCAAAACATATTGGACAACAGTCACGCCGCTGTGGCGACCCCTAACCGGGAAAAGCCGAAAAGACACAACAACAACATTGGACAACAGTCATGCAGAACCTGCTCCACCACTAAAGGGAGGTGAAAAGTGCTGGTATCTTCCCATCCTTTGCAGGAAGCTAGGACAGATTAAAGTTGTCTTCAATTCAACTGGGCAATTCAATGGTACCTATCACTTCACTGCTCTGGAGTCATCTTCTGTTGGCAAATCTGTAGGCAATATCAGAGTGACTGATGCTGACACTGGTGAGAATGCACAAGTGGAGTATGACATAATTGCCAGACATGGGATGGATAAGTTTGACAATGCCACTGGCAAAAAGTCATGAGAAGGGACTTTTGGTATTCTGAGGAACCCCAATGCCATGGAGGACAATAAACAATGCAGTGATGTTGTACTAGATACTAGACTTCCCCTATGGCCTGCCCCAACATAAGGAATAACAAAGACATGAAAGATTTTATCAATCAGTAGTTAAGAGAAAATTATGCTAATCCATCAGCTCCTCCTTATGACTCACTGGAAATTTACATTTATGAAGGAGTTGGTTCTGTGGCAGAGTCATTAAGCTCTCTGGAGTCTGTTATTTCAGAGGGGGATCAGAACTATTAACTCTTACAATACTGTAGTCACAAATAATGGAAGCAAATGCTGTAGAAAAGACCATAAACTATAAGAATACAGCACAGACAGCCCAACGAATTACAGCACACTGGTTTATTCAGAGACAGCACTCCACAAAGTGAAACATATAATTAAAGATACTGTAACCATTCTGAATGGACCTAAAACCATTTGTGATGATGTTGTTAGTTTCTGATACATTCATATTTAAATTTACATCTAACTTTGTTCTTCCCCCCTCCCCTCATAATGGTTGTACCTCTGGGGCTGCATCAGTCTCTCTGATCTGCATAAGGGGGGGGGGTATTCCAAAGGGTCCTAGTAGTTTAAAAATATTAATTTGATCAAAATCATTTGTTTCCTCATCTCTATTACTGGTTACATAATTCTTGTTGTTACCAGGTCTCGCGGTGGTATGGCGGTAGCATTGTTACCTCACAGCAAGAGGTTCTCCCGTTCGATTCTCAGCTTGGCTTGGGAGTGCCTTCTGTGTGGAGTCTTCATGTCCTCCTTGTGGTTGGGTAGCATTCGAAAGACATGCATGCGTAAATGGGCATGCGTTCGTTGAAGGTTGGGCGGTGAGCTGGCACCTCAGCGTTTCGAAAAAATCTACTGCCAATCATTAGTGGACCGGAGTTCCGCTGTGGCGACCCCTTACCAGGAAATGCCGAAAGACAAACAAACAAACAAACCAGGCCTCCCCTTACTTCTCACATTGTAAGTACTACCTCTGGGTTTTGGGTAACTTCTTTGTTCTAAGCATTTCTTCCTCTCTTTAAAGTTTTATTTTTTTATGATTAATAATGACAGCACATTTTTTGTCCACATATTCTCTGGCATCATAATCCAATTTCTTATATTCTTCCACAGTAGAAAACATGTCATTAACAATTTTTTGGTTAATCTCGTCTATTTGTTCATACAAGTGTTCCATAGTTTTTTCATCGTTTCTTATTATTGCTCTCAAAATCTCAAGACCACAATTATCAAAGATAACCAAAAGTTCCTTGTGAAAGTTGAACCCTCATGTGCATTGGATATTTCCATTCTCTGAGTACTTTTGGTGCAATTGCCTTTTCTATACATTCTTTCAAGTATGTGTTGTCAAGATTTAAACTCTTGTATTTCAACATATTTTCCAAAGCTTTCACATTACCAGCATAGGTCATATTGTCCATACGTTCATTAGTGTTGTGTAATTCATTAACACTATTAAACAATTGTACAGGCTTCAAAAGTCAGTCATTTAAAGGTAAACTTCTACCAGTATGGAAATAAAGTTTATTTGTACAGTCACCTGTATTAGGACATCCAGCGTCATTCTTGTTCCTCCCTCTCATATCCGTTTGATCCATACCTTCTCCTAGTACCTTGGGTGTTCATCTGGGGGTCAAAATCACTTAGTTCCATGGGTATTTGATGAAATAGCCCCAGATGGTTTAGAAAGAGTTTGTTTGCTCCATAGATTTTGAAAACCGGAAATTCCTACCTCCTGGTTGCTGGGAATTTGATTGATGCTTTGAAAACCAAAAGCTCCTGCCTCCTGGTTGCCAGGAATTTGATTGACAGGTGTGGTAGAGACCAAAGTAGTGCAAAGGGGCATTAACAAATCCACAAGTTGAGTTAACTGCCCAATCAGCTTCCTCATGTCGCCAACGTCACTGCCTCCTGTAGCCATGGTGCTTAGTAAAACGAGGACAAGGCAGCTTCCAAAGAAAACCAAAATCACAAATAATGGAAGCAAGTGCTGTAGAAAAGACTATAAACTGTAAGAATACAGCACAGACAGCCCAATGAATTACAGCACATTGATTTATTCGGAGACAGCACTCCACAAAGTGAATCTATACAAGTTGAGTTAATAAATGAGAATATTTTGTACAGAAGATGTGAATTCAGTAGCAGGAACTTGGAGAGACCTTAACTATTTTTCACCAAAGTACAATAATTTGGCAAGACTGAATAGAAATTATATTTCATAAGAACAACTGCATTTAATTAAAAGGTTTGACATGTCCAATAATTATTTCAGATTACACACTGACAAAAGCTAAGATAAATATGAAGGGTATAAAAAGGACACTGGGGCTTTCCTACTCACCTGTTAAAAGAGAATAATTTATAGAATGGGTAATGGAATGATTTAAGAGTTATTAGGGAAGAAATTTCTTTAGATGGGATAGTTAGTGAGAGGGATAAAATGAAAATGCAGCTTAAAAACAGAACAGAAATGAGAGAGAAATAGAGAGCTATGGGAATAAGTAGTAATTATTTAGAAAGGTTGTCAACATATTACAGATTAAGGAAAACTTCCCAGAACAAGATGGGAAAGTGAATATTTGGACAATATACATGAATTTACAATGGTTGCTTTTAAGCAACTATTTTTATAACTCCAGAATGCAAAAACTTTTAGTACACCAACTTACGCAACAGAAAGTAGAAAGGGTGATTGCTAAACCTAGGGAGTCTACAACAAGAAAATAAAACCAGATATCTTATGTAGGTATTAAAGATATTTCAGAAATTTTCTAAAAATTGTATAAAGCAGAGAAATTTGAAAACCAAGAAAAAGCACAATGGAATTTTTTATGTAAGATTAGAGAAGATGTGGCTCAACAATTAATATGTAGGACAGGAAGAGATGAGATACATATGATGATGTATAATTCATCAACAGGAAGTCTCCAGGAACAGTAGACATTTTTTTTAGAAGTCTGGAAGTTGGGTGGAAAGAAAGTGATAAATATCTGGAAGATTTTGTGAACAGTCTTTTAAGGTGGGATGGAGTACCAACATCTTTGAAGAAAGCTGTGGTGGCTGTATTACCCAAAGATGGTAAAGACCTACAGACTCAGCTTCAAATAGATCCATTTTTAACACCTTTATTTAACTATCACTTGTGACATATGCAAATTTACATTTATATCAAAGTAATCAAACTCTATTAACAAGGTCACATTTACAAACATTATACTTCACATACACTGCTATGTTTATCATATAACCTAAGCAACATTACATAAATTACTCAATTCCTCCCTTTTTAAACAAGAAAAATCTTTATTAAACAGTCACTTATGACACAGGCAATCATACATTTATATAAATGAAAACAAACCACACCGACACAATCCTAGTTGCAAGCATTTTACATCACAAACCATATAGGTATAAAGTTGCAAACATTATACATCACTTATAATCTACTCAATCATTTTCAGTCAAACATTACATAGCTCATTTAAGTCCTGCCTTCTTTTAAACCTCATTCTTCCCGGTATGCTTTGTTCTCACAATTCCCATTTCTGTCTATATAGTTTGCTTCTACCCTTTTCTAAAGATCTCAATTCCATTTGTTTTATCTCTGTTACTATATTAACTACTTCTACTATAGTTGGTTTACATTTTGATTTCCATTTACTGCTAACTGCTTTTTTGGCAGCCACCATAATTAGTAATGACAAGGCTTTGCCATATCTACGTAATTCCAATTCTGTATCATAGCTCAGAAAAATCATCTCCCTTGTCACGCCAATCTGCCCACCCAGCATCTCTGACAGAACATCCTGCAGAGAATCCTTAAAGCCTGCCAACTTACTGCACTCCCAGAAAATATGTTCCAAATTAACTCTTTCTTCCCCATCATACCACCAAGTTTTGCTGCCTACCTGAGGAAAAATTCTCTGGAGTCTACTTGAGGTATGAAAATATCTGTGTAGCCATTTCCAAGCAAAAATCCTAAATAATCTAGATTTTGTTGCATATTTGGGAGATATACATATATCCTCACATTGTTTCTTTGTGAATTGCTTATGGTTGAGTCTTATAGTTATCATGCAGTATTATATATGCTCAACTAATTATTCATTTTTCAATGGCAGTTTCTGATCTAGATTCTAATAAAAAATGTACCAGTGCTGGTCTTTCGTTTAAGACCCCCCCCCCATTTTGTTCTTGTTGCCTGTACTCTATCAATCCTTGATAGGGAAGGCAATCTCTGACCTGCAGTCCAAATAAATTCTCGGTGCCTTCCCATTCTATCATCTTTCCTTCTTTAGTTATTTGCTCCCAATACCTTGATTCCTTTGTCAGGTTTCTCCAATAAATCTCAGCCCTCTCTGCCTATTGTCTATATCCCTAATTGCAGTCATCCCTATTGGCAGAATCTCCTTTCTCCATTCCCATCTTGGCTTAGTTCTTAGGATACCTTCTGCTACTTTATAGATATAATATTCTATATGATTATTGTTATTCTCCTTAAAGACCTGCATCCAAAATTCTACTCTCTCCTTGTTTCTTGAGCTTCCCCTGTTTCATCATCATCACCCGTTTCCACTTTGAATTAAAAGTTTTCTGCTTGTGCTATGTATAGGAGCCTTAACTGTGCAGCTCTGACATACCCCTTCAAATCAGGTAATCCCAATCCACTATGTTCTACTGGAAGAATCAGCTTATCCCACTTGACTGTTAACATCTTCCCCTCCCAGATAAAGTCCTTCAGCTCTTTATTAATTGCTATCCACAACTTCTCCACTGGTTGATAAAAATATACCTGACCTGTGTATAAGACTAATGGTAATAAAAAAATTTTGACTGTTTGTATCTTACTATCCATATAACAAAGCTTCTATTTTCTCAGTTTTATACTGTCCAATCCCTCATATTCTCTTAATCAATCTTATAATTTTTTCAGGAAGTGCAAATGCTTCCACTGTCCTGTTTATAAAGTCCCAGCTTACTCTGTCTAATGCTTTCTCGGCGTCAAAATCGATGAACAATAATGGTATTTTCTTACATTCTGCTTCCCTCTGGATCATCAGTGTTCTGTTAATGTTGTCAAACATTTGCCTCCCCTCAACAAAAACCACATTGATCCATATCTATCAATTTCTGCATTACTTTGCCATTCTTTTAGCCATTACAGACATGAACACTTCATAATCATTGTTTAGTATTGAAATGGGGCGTATGAAGCTGGATCTGATGGATCTTTACTCTCTAATTATTACAGCTACTACTGCTTTCTTCCAGGATGTTGGTACTTCTCTTCCTCTTAAAATACTATTAAACAAAACCTTCCGGATCTTTATCAGTTTTTGCCCTCCTAGTTTCCAAGCTTGCATAGGAATACCATCTATTTCTGAAGACTTTCTTGTAGAATGGTTATACATTACAATTTTATCTCAGCTCCTCCTATCCTAACCATTAGTAATTGAGACTCATCTTCCTCTAACCTTAGTTGAGTCTTTCGGCTTTTATATTTCACATAGATCAGTTTTGATTTTATACCATGACTATAAAGTGTACATTGCTAAAACATTATCATCTGATAAATAGCTGCTCAAAATGTTTAATTATTTAATTTTGAACCTTGAATATATACTTTGTCATACTGATTACCTATGAACATAAAACCTAGCAGCATTCTATTTAGATTTCAGTTGTATTGATTGTGTGGGACATAATGTAGTAATACCTAGATGCTACAATACTGAACACTTAGTTTTTAATCAGTTAGTTGACTGTTTACTGCAGCCTAAATGAAGCAATGTCTATATCCACAATTGTTAACATTTTACATGGACTGCTATATGTTTTATTAGGTGAATACTCTAAACGTAACTAGGATTTAAGTATCTTTTTACTGATATTGTGAACACACTGTCTAATTAAAACTTGTATTCGCATTTCAGGTATTCCCCTATCTCTAGAGTGTTCTACAAGAGCATTTGTTTGGCATTCTAATTCTGCATCTGGCTAAAATGCACACACTAGGACACCACATTTCCATATTATCTTTAATTCTCCAGTTTCTCTTAATTTTCAGCTTCTGTCTTTCCATTATGTTACAGTGCTTAGTCTAACCCATATCTCTGTTATACCGCTCCTGTGGGACAACATCCTTTGATCCCTGATCTGTGCGACTGCTAAGTCCATTCAAGGATAGCCTACTACCACACCTAAACTGCTCCATTCAGGTACCAGACAAGTGAAACACAGCAAATAAGTTATATTTTCTGTACATGTCAGCTGGCACTATCTGTTTTAATTATCTATAACTCTTAAGTACTGTTCATGTGCTATTATTTGCCAGCAGTTCAGACATATTCAAGCTACAATACACTGCTGCAGATGAACAGTGGAGGAATGCTGGTGTGTTATGATGTTGATTATATCAAGAGATATAACAGTGGAAAAAAGATGGCATACTATCAGAGTGTTTTGGAGAAGGAAAGAGTATGGAGGTGAGAATAGTGGTTTGGGTGGGTGTGGTAGAACAGGGTTGTAGAGGTGGCTAGTGGTAAACAGGGTATAGTGGTTTGGGAGAAGAGAGCTGGAGCAGTGTTAATTGGTTAGTAGCATTGAGAATAGAGTGGTACAGTTTTTAGTATGAGAATTGTTTGCAGAATGGTTGTAGGAGGTAGTTTGGGTGGGGTTAGAGATGTAATATCCCTCTGTCACCTAAACTGAATAACACCCTCTCAAACTTCAAGCACAACCTGAAACAGCACCTCATGGCTATATTCACAACCTACCTCCCATTGTTTTCCCATATATAAAAAAATAAATAAAGAAGCACAGAAATCTGTCTAGTTCCAACCTCACCAACATGAGAGACGAGGGGAAAAATAAAAAAACGAAAAACTAGTAATCTTAAAACTTCGGTGATGAGCTCAGCCACAGTAATTTCCAAAAATCATAAAATCCAGGTAGTGTTCCAAAGCAACAAACCTTTATTTGTCACAGACAAGTGATCCTCAGTAACAAAAAAATCAGAAATACTTTGCAATGTTAAACATATTAGACTTTATACACTTAGAAGTAGGTGTAAAAAATATATATTTTGTTTAATTTTAAACCAGCCTTTTCCAGGCAAACACTATAAACAGGGCTGTAAAAGTGCATTTAAGAACAGCAAGTACTCACCCCCACACACTACTACTGATTAGATGAAACTAAGTCCTAGTTATAGAAAACACTAACACTGTAAAGTATACAACAATATACACTAACCTTACTTCTATATGACAACCTTACGGTTACACAACAATGAGGAAATGAGCAAATTCCCAAAATAACTCGCAACAGTCTTGCACCAACATAGATGCTGCAACATATATACTGCATTAATAAACATTTCAAAGTATAGTAACTTTGGGCAAATGTGATCAGGAAGGTGGAACTTTATCAGCTTACCCTCCATCAATGGCAGGAATGCACCTTTATTCTTGTTTTCTTTCATTTTTTTTTTGTAAAAGGAAAAACATCAAATAGTGCTGAATATCTTGGTTCAGAGAAAGCAGTTAGCCATCACTTATTATAAATAGCACTATGGGTGGGATGCTTTTGCTGAAGGGAGCACATGATACTGTCTGTTAGTAGGAAGGAAGGGGGATGGGCCATAATACCTGCAATTTAAACACCCTCTGACACAAAGGTACTCCAGGATGGGCTGGAATACGTAAACAGCTGACACAAGAACAATTATCTCAAATCAAATACAAAACAAATGTAGTATATTCCCCATTGCTAAAAGAAAATTCCTTGTCACATTGTCTAACATTAGAGATCTGGGTACCCTTGGGGATGACTTCCTGTCCTTTGATCATTGTGTCCCCAGTGTACTTAGAAAATTCTTCTGTCTGGGGCACCTGATAAACAAGGCCATCTCAACAATCACCAAATAAGTCCTAGTTCTACTACATTCCTGTCTTATATGCTCCATTATTGAATATAATACCCCTTTTAGTTTATACTTATTGAAACACAGTCAAATGGAGAGACGTCAGGGACCCCTAATCAAAAAGTCACAAGCCTCAAGGCCTTTGGCTATCCAGACTGATTAAGCACCATCTCTCTCTCTCTCTATTTTATTTTCTAGACTGCTCCATGGAGATTAAAGCTTGGATTTTGGGACATGAAGACACCATCCTCCTACCATGTCTTCGGAGAATTAATAGTTCTTTAAACATACATACAGAGGACCGAAATCTCGATCTGTAAATTAATAGGAAACATTCCACAGTGTTCCCCACCTATGGAATAATCTACAGCTGCATATTACGAAAAGCATTGCCATAGCTATACTCGAGGGTAACTTATGTAGTTGAATAAACATTTACAAATTCTCTCCATGGCTATCCTTTGTGACTCTTTCTGAAACAGGAGATAATGTCTGATGTTGGGCATTCTGGTCCAGGCTGTTACTGGTCTGATGACCGACTGCCGAGTATCTATCTATAACCTAAAATTACTGTGCTGATATTCTGCTTTTTTCACAGCAAATTAAATACATTTTATAATGAAGAACTGAAAACACTGCTGCATTTCATTATGAGCATCATTATACGTCCTGCTTTAAGGTCTGAACTAACACATTTATGTATTACATAAAGTTTATTTAATGTCAAGGAAGATATGGACAATTATAATAATGGCAAGCTGTGTGCCTGTGATGGAAATAGTGCTAGAGATTCTTGTAAGGAGGTACAGAAACATATGCAGTGTTCTCAGTTGCTTGGAAGGGGATTACTGCACTTGTAGAAAAAATGCCACTACAGGGTTGTGCACCTGTAACTGAAATAAACCTGGAGTTTTTGGGGAGAGGGGCTAGTTAATACAAAAGGTCCAAGGTATCACACACTATGAACCTGTGATAAAAACTGATCTCCATCAACTCTCCAAAACATAACAGAGCTGAATACTGGTCTTCATCTTAGAATGCTACAGCAAGTAGCATGCAGTCATAAATGAGATGACGTGAAAAAATAAAATTGTCAAAACACTCTTATGTGTCATTTAAAACCTTCCATGTAGGGAGAGTGTGAATACTCTGAACTCCTTACTTACAACTGAGTTCTTTATAAACTGTGGAAAAGAGCAATTTTGCAAAACGTGCAGATCACAGACTATCCACAGCTGTGCAATCACATATTAGGAAGGATAAAATAATATCCACCAAACAACTGTGCTACTCTTAACAGAAACAGCTACAGAGCTACTTCACAGAGGGAAGCTAATGCATTTATGAAGTACACAGTATACTGTATCACAAGCTGTATGTCTACTGCAAATGTTAAAGACTTTTGAGAAGTGTGGACATACATATGTAGGAGTACATTGTGCAACAGTACTATGCTCACTTTTGTAAGACTAGTTCACAAGGCACCCTGATGTTATTGTCAGTGTGCATTCAGGGCAGGGTAGCACTGTGCAGTATCTCGTAAGAAAAGTACACAAGGTGTGCTGATGTATAAAGGGCGGGCAAAGCAGGGCAGCCCTGTGTACCTTACAATACAATAGTGTCTGTGTTCTCACACACACACACACACAGTTGGCAGCATACTGCTCAGTTTTTAACACAAAGGATGGCTGCAACCAGTGTGGGCTACTGCTGCAAACTACAGTCACAGAGGACTGAGAAAAGTAAAAGTTACTGAACTGTATGTGCCATCTGTATTATGCTCATTACCCATTCCTGCATAATAACCCCCATCTACATTTCATATGGCCTTATTACTATGCGAATGACATCAAGAAGTACAGGGCCCTGCCATGTTACAGTGCCATACTGGCTTGTAATACTTTTAGTACAGCCCACCAGTGTCCAAGACAGCAGTTGTGGTGGAGCTTCTGTGCCACAACAGTAATGGTAGCTATATGCAGGACAAGATGGAAAAGTGTGTGTGTCTGCACATGCACACGTGTATGTGAGTATGTACTACTGCTTACGTTACTCTGCTGTGCATGCTGTCTGCATACTTCAGTGGCCTGAGAAGTGATCATAGTGTTGATGTGCTATTGTCGCAGTGGCACTTTTATAAAGGAGGCAGAACATAAGTCTAATTCTGTATGTCTGTGCTGTAGGGTGTCAGGGTGGTCTTTAGATAACCTTAATAGACACTATAGATTTAGCTTCATAGATTAGTACTAGGCTAATTGCCCTTGTGGGCCATTTTAAGCCTAGCCAATTATCCCTTGTGAGACTCTAACCCTGCACCTTGTGTTTGTAAGGCAAACACCTTAACCATTAGGCAACCCACTATAGGTGTCACTGAATTGTGTTAGCATTTGTATTTATACTGTGTAGCTTGTATGAGTATAAACTATGTGCTAGCTCTCTGCTTGGTAACACAGCACTTCTGGAGCTCTAATACGCAGATGTCTTTGAACTGGGAGTTGGCCTTTTCCCTGCATTTTTCTAGGAACTTGTCTGGCAGAGTGCAACTAGAAGTCTGAATATTGCCTAAAGCTTTCATGGACTCTCTAACTGACAAAATAAAAAATAAAGAAGCAAGTTCAAACAAACAGTGCAACAAAGTACTTATGATGCTGTAGTTTCATACTCCTGTTGACATACAAGTTTTTCATTGTATTCCTGTTTGTGTTGGTAAGCATTTCAAAAATGTATGGAGTAGCTTAGATCATTTTCTTATTTTAATGTTTTGAGCCTATGCATACCATCCACTTTTTATATTAGGGAATTCAAAGTACATCATATCCTATTAAAAGGGCCAAAACTATCAGTGCTGGAATCAGTCAGAAATGGAACAAAAGATAAACATGAAAACAATATGGATAGGAAGAGATTATATAAAAATGGTGATGTATAACAAATCATTAGGAAATTTCCCTGGATTTGATGGTATTCCTAAGGAAGTTTGGAAGTTGGGGGGAAAAAAATGAAGAAGATCTGGAAGGCTTTGTTTAATAGTATTTAAGAGGAGAAGTATCAACATCCTGGATGAATGTGATAGTAGCTGTACTACCTAAAGAGGGTAAAGATCCATCAGATCCAGCTTCATACAGGCCCATTTCAACACTAAACCATGATTATAGTGTTCGTGTCTATAATGACTAAAAGAATGGCAAAAGTGATGCCAAAATTGATAAATATAGATCAATGTGGTTTTGTGGAGGGGAGGCAAACATTTGCTAACATAAAAAGAACAACGATGATCCAGAGGGAAGCAGAATGTAAGAAAATACCACTGCTGCTGGTGGGTCTTGATGGAGAGAAAGCATTTGACAGAATAAGCTGGGATTTTATGAGCAGAGCAATGGAAGCATTTGCATTCCCTGACAAAATGATAAGGTTGTTTAGCAGGATATATGAAGGATCGGAGACGAAAATCAAAGTGGGTGGTGCCCTCTCCGATAATCTCTGCTTGAGCAGAGGAACCAGGCAGGGTGTCCTCTCTGCCCTTTGTTATTTGCATTACACTTAGATCCATTGGCAAAGAAAACAAGGGACTCAGAAATTCAAGGATAATTGCTATGGTAGTCAAGAAAAGCTGGTTCTATTTGCAGATGACATTCTATAAGTGGCACAATGAGAAAGGGACATTGCAGTGCTGTGGAACATGTGGAGACAGTTTCAGGATACAAAATTAATAAAGCAATAGTGGTAAATTATGTAACCACATATGAATTGGTTCAGCAATATCTATATTTATGGAAACAAGATAAAATGAAGTATTTAAGAGTATGGATTAAAAATGATACTGGTGTGGCAGCTAAGGATATGTAGGAAGAGACTAAACAAAATATAATATAAAAACTGAGAAAATAGAATCTCTGTTATATGGACATTAATAGCAAGATACAAGCAGTTAAAATGTTTTAGTCCCTTTAGTCTTATACACTGGTCAAGCATATTTTTATCAATGAGAGGAAAAGTTGTGGATAGCAATTAATAAAGAGCTGAAGGATTTTATCTGGGAGGGGAAGATGGCAAGTGTCAAGTGGGATAAGCTCACTCTTCCAATAGAACAGGGCGGATTGGGATTACTCAAGTTGAAAGGGTATTTCAGAGCAACACAGTTAAGACTCCTATACATATCACAAGCAGAAAACTATAATTCAAAGTAAAAAGAGATGAAGATGAAATGGGGGGAGGGGGCTCAAGTAATAGGGAGAGACTGGGATTTTGGTTGCACACCTTTAAGGGGAACAACAAAGATCATACAAAATATTGTATTCATATAGTAGAAGAAGGTCTTATAAGAACTAAGCCAACATGGGAATGGAAAAAGGAGAGTCTGCCAATAGGGATGACTACAATTAGGAATACAGACAAGAGGGGGTGGGAATATACTGGAGAAAACTGGCAAAGGAACCAAGGTACTGGGAGAAAATAACTAGAGAGGGAAAAGTAATAGAATGGGAAGATGTCAAGAACTTATTTGGACTGAAGACTGCCTTCCATTTCAAGGACTGATATTAGAGTATAGGCAAAGAGAAAGAAATAGGGTGGTTCTAAATAAAAGACCCGAACTGGTAGAGTTTTTAGTAGACTCTAGAACATAAGTTGCCATTAAGAAAGGAAAAAATGAAAGCATATAAAATATTGCATGATAACTATAAGAATCTACCAGAGGAGGTTAGGAAGGACTGGGTAGAGAGATTAGATAAGTAATTCACAAAGAAACAATGGGGGGTATACATACATCTCCCAAATATGCAACAAAATGTAGAAGATTTCAGATCTTCGCTTGGAGTTGCTTATATAGGTATTTTTATACCCGAAGCTGACTCAAATAATTTTTCCTCAGGTAGACAGTAAACTTTGGAGGTGTAATGGGGCAGAAAGGGGTAACTGGGAACATATTTTCTCCAAGTGTAATGAGTTGGTCGATTTTTAACGATTGCCTGCAGACTGCTCTGTCAGAGATGCTGGGTGAGCAAGTTGGAGTGACTAGGGACATTATTTTTTTGAGCTATGATATAAACACGGAATTGCCTAGACATAGTAAGGCCTTGTTTAGTCTAATTATAATGGGTGCCAAAAAAGCAATTACTAGAAAATGGAAATCAAAGTCTAAAACAACTTTACTAGAAGTAGTGAAGATAGTAACAGAGATAAAACAACTGGAACTGGGATATTTAGAAAAGGGTAGGAGCAAATTACATAGGAAAAAATGGGAACTGTGGGATCAACACATGCAGAGAAAGAACAAGGTTTAAAAGAAAACAGGATTTGAATTGCCTATATAATGGTTGACTAACAATGACTAGATATGTTAAAAGTGATGTATAATATTTGCAGCTACAGTTGTGTCAGTAAGGTTTGGATTGTACAATATTTGCAATTAAGATTGTGTCACTATAGTTTGTCATTTATATACATGTAACATGGCCTAGGTCATACATGATAATTTAATAAAGATGTTTCTTGTTTAAAAAAACAAAACAAAAATAACATGAGAAACTGTTTCCTCAAAAAAAAATTGTCTAGAGCAGGGGTGCACAACAGGTGAGCCTAGGGCCACAATCTGTCCTACCAAAGTATTTTTCCAAGCCCTCAGTATGTCCTACAATGTACTGTTTTGAATGGATAGATACTGTACATGTTAGCTTTGGTAATGTGCCCATGTACCCTCCCCACTAAACCTTGTGAAGTATTTTAAGTGGACTCTGAGCCAAAAAGTTTGGACACCCCTGGCCTAGAGATTGTCATCTTTCTTCTGCTAAGAACTGCCTTTTTTTGTGAAAAAGGAAAATATTTCTTCTTCTTTCGGCTTTTCCTGGTTAGGGGTCACCACAGCAGAACGGTCCACAGAAAGATTGGCAGTGGAGTTTTACAGTGTCAAGTTACCAGCCTGGCACTCAACCTTCCACTGAAGGCACACACTCACACCTAGGGCCAATTTAGAGTGTCCAATCCACCTACAGCATATGTCTTTGGGATGTGGGAGGAAACCAGAGCACCTGAGGGAAACCCACACGACCACAGGTGTACATGCAGACTCCACAGAGAAGGCATCCCAGCCAAGAATCGAACCGGAGAACCTCTTGCCGTGAGGTGGCAACGCTTATTGCTGCACCACGATGGCCACATGTGAAAAACGAAAATAGTCTTATAGGTAAAAATGTCCTGCAGCACAAAAACATGTTACAACTGTTCCCATCAGCTGTATTTGACTGCAAGTCTGGAAATTTCCAGGAGAATACCTACCATCTACAAGCTAACGCAAATCTTGAAGTCAAGTGCAAATCGGCATCATATTTAAGAAAAACACAATTGCAATCAGAATCGCAGTGTACAAATGGCAGAAAGATTTTCACATTTCAGAGTTTGTCTGGATCTTTGTGAATCAAACTTCAAGATGCCAGTGGCAGTTTACGTACAGAACAGCTCATACTTTCTCAGAAAAGTAAAAACACAGAAAAAGCTGTGCAGAAGAATTTAACTTTGCCATGCAAATGATCTAGCACTTTTTACCAAAACAACTTGTAAGTAAGTAATTTCTGAAAGATGTTTTATATTTTATATTTCAGTTTTCAACGGGTAAAATGTTATCATCTAGGTCTGACTTAGAAATGCAGCTAACATTTGGCCTGAGATAAAAATAATTGAAAAGTGCTGGTTTAATCAGAAATCACTTTACAATTGCAGCTTGACATATGTTTATGTTCAGATGTTTTCTCCACCTGGAAGTCTTGTTTAATTTGCATTCCTTCAGAAACTACAAGGTACAATTTACATAATGCAGAAGCAGTCAATTCACAATAAATGTATTGTAAAAAAGAAGCTTCCTGTAGGTGGTTTTATTTTCAAATAAAAAAGTGTCAATTAACCAATGATTCTTCTAAAATAATAATAGTCCACTTTCTTTACAGGAATCAGTGCAGTAATACTAATACAGAAAGTCTTTTCTTCTGCTTTTGCGTGTCATCTGTTACGAATGATTGAAGCAACATAAAGCCAGACTGAAAAAACATTGTTTGGATAGGGATGGGCGTACACAGCCAATGAAAATTCCACATTTGGAAGCTCAGTCTTGTGCACTCCTGTGCTGTATAAAGCTTCTACTATGGGTCCAACTTCAGAGAAAGGCATATGGACTGGAAACCCAGAAAACTACAAATAAAAATACATAACAACAATTAAACAGTACTGTTGCAAAATATGAGCTTGGTTTCTAAGTTCATGTCATACATAATTTATTGATTATTTATACAAATAATTATTGATTTTTTCATTAGTTGTCACTAAGAAAATATTTAATTTTTATTTACTTTTAAAAATAATGAGAAATCTATGAGAAATCTGAACTCTGCATTTATACATTGCTGACTGCAGTTATCTAAGTTTGAGTTCAGTGAAGTCCATACCACTCAACTGTCCAGATTCTCGCAGTATGACCATGATCAGATTTTTGCATTATATATTTTTGTCTGATCCTCATACAATTTGTGGTTTTCTGGCAAATCACTGAGGCCTGAAGTCACTAAATAATGGCACGCATTTGAGTTTCAGACTTCATATCCTTCAACTTAACACAAATGCTGTTATTCTAGCAACTTTCTAAGTATATAAGGACAAAATTTAAAATATGTCCCTATTTTTGTCCCCCCTCCCCATTATTTCTGGTTTTGTCCAGATATGTTGGACTAAGAAGTTGATAGGTATATTGATTTCTTTTGAATTTCATAAAGTTGTGTAGAAGTATTCGCTTATTAGAAAAAGACAATCAAAGATGATAGAAAGTGTAGAAATGATTAGAAGAGAATTGAAAACAATAAGTCAATGGTCTAATCAAGACACCTTACATTCAAGACAAGGAATATGAAAACAATTAATGCAGGAAAGGAGCACACAACTGAGGGTGTGTGGTAGAGGTGGCATTAGCTATACTGACATTATATATGTGTGTGTATGTGTGTGTGTGTGTGTATATATATATATATATATATATATATATATATATATATATGTATGTATGTATGTATGTATCTATCAGAAGATGTATCTCCAGTGGGAAGTTGGAAGTTATTCCTAGCGAAGTACTGTGTTTGGTACTGAAAACCTCATTATACAGTTTGGACAGATAAAGTTGACAGGCAGGAAACAAAGGAGTGCACAGTCTGTATCAGGATCCACATAATTACAGACTAAAATGCTTAATGTGTATAGCTAGGAAGAACAGAGGTGTGAAGGGACACAGCAGAAACATTTAAGTAACTCAAGGGAATTCACAGAACAGAGTCTATATCATATTTCTGAACAATAATGAGAACAAAATATAACAGCTTAATCTAAGACTATAAAGTTGGAAGGGGTAAGTACAAGAGGTTAGGCATGATGAAGGATATTTAAGGTAAATGAAGTAAGGAAACAAATGTACAGAGAAGAAACCAACTATCCAAATGAGTTATAAAAAAAATACCTATATGTCAAAATGGAAGTTGTACACTGGATCCTTTCATCCTTGCCCATTCAATACGACTACTGGGTCCTTGAGCCATTTGTCGGATCCGCCCTGGCAAAATTAATGCTTCAGCCTCAAATCCTTTTAATTTTCCCCTCCCATAATGCACCCAGTTGTGAAGATTCTTCAGATATTCTTTGCTGATCTAAGGTGCAGACGATCCTACTATGCCTCTCTGTGGAAAATAGGCCCTCCAGGTCCTTCAAAACTAGATGAAGGGGTATTAGGGTGGAGGGATGTATCAGACAGATGAGGATGAAAGTGTCCAGAGTTATGGTAAGTACATAATTATTGCATACTGTCAACCCATCTGTTAAATCTGACTGCTGGGTTAGAATCCTAGGCTACTTATCCCTTGCATGGTATCATGACAGGAGACCTTTGATAACAGTGGCCCCAAAGGATGCTCTAGATCTAGAAATTATCTCCAGCTTATAATGCTTAGCAACAGTGTGCAAAAAAACCTAAGTAGCAGTTGTACATATCTCATTCACAGAAGAGATCCTGAAAAAGAAAGAAGATCTGGTGACAGAACTTGTAGAATGTGCTTTTGGTCTTAGAGGTAAAGAATGATTGCTGAAAGCTCAGATAAATATTATGCAATCTGAAATCCATTCAGGGGCAAAGGACACAAACATTTGGGGGTCCTTCCTGACAGTCTTGTTTCTATGAAGAGATAACCACAATCGTCTATGCAGATCCAAGATGTGCAGCAGACAGTCTACCCTGCTGCAATGCTTGGGAAAGAACACTGGCAGATATATGGGTTTGGTTTAGATTAGATTCAGGTGCCACCTTGGGGAGAAAAGATGGAGTGGCGAATAGAGAGACCCTGTCTTTGTGAAAAACTAGATAAGGTTGTGCAGATGATATTGCATGTAACTCAGAAATTCTCTAATTTGATGTTATTGCTAAAAGAGGTAAGGTTTCCAAGAGTGTAATTTTAAAGAAGTGGTAGATGTTGGTTCAAAGGGGGCCTTTTTTAGGGCTTCTGACACAAAATTTAGATCTCGCAAAAGGACTTGTTCCCTGATCTTCCTGTGAAGCAGGAACACACCCCCTAAGAAAAACCTTGCAAGACCTATGAGAGGTTAACAGATTGGAATCAAAACTTAGAGACTGAGCTAATTTTACCTTTGTAGTGGAAGAGCTGGAACCCAAAAAAAAGATGTGAAAGGAAGAAAAGCTCTTGTGGAATGGATGAATGGAAGGGATCTAGAAGAAGACCAAGCAGCAAAATGTGACCATTTGCTCTAGTAAACACTAAGTAGAATCTTTCTGGAAGGTGGAAAGAATATGAACTATCCTTTGAGGCAATGAAGGGTCTCTGGCCATTATCAAAATTGGAGAAACTGAGCAGTTAGGCAGATATTTTGAGTTCGAGGAGATCTGAGTGAGTTGACCCAGATGGGTAAGAAAGAAGATCCACTTTGGGATCCAAATACTGGGGGGGGGATCCTTGATGTGAGGCCTGACAAGGGGCAACCAGATTTGCTTGGGCCAATATGGAGTGATAAGAATCATCATGGCTTTGTATCGGATTGCTTTCTGGAGAAATCTGAGCATAAGGGGAAGAGAAGGAAGGCATAAAGGAGACGGATTGACCTCTGTCTGATGAGAGAATCTCTTGGGGACTTCCCCTTTGAGATATTAGGGCAAAGTAATGCTATACTTGGTGTCCACTGAGGAGGTGAAAAGATCTCAGCAAGGATAGTCCCAGTGGTGTAAGATTTGATTTACTATTTGTGGATTGAGAGAATGGAATTACTGAGCCTGTCAGCAAGACAGCTGACTTTCCTAGGAACCAGTAGTGTAAGATTTGATTTACAGCCTGTAGATTGAGAGAATGGAATTACTGAGCCTGTCAGTAAGATAGTTGACTTTCCTAGGAATGTGCATTGCTGTCAAGAAATAATGCGAAGTAATCACCTATTATCATATTCTCATAGCTTTCCAACAACACAGGGGACAGTATCTCTTCCATGTTCGTTGATATACCATACCACTGTCATGTTGTCTGCTTGGATGGAAATCACCACTGGAGGCATGTAGTCCTGCAGTTCCTTCAATGCCAGGAGGACAGCCTTCATTTCCTGGACACTGATGTTAAGACTGGCCTACTATGTACTTCGGACCATTCTCTCCTGATAATGTTCTCCCCCCATCCCGAGGGGGAGCCATCTGTTGTCATTACAAATGAGGGTGGGGGCAAGAAGAGCACCCTTCCCTGTAATAATGAGGAGATCATTCGCCACTGAAGCTGACTTCTGCAGAGCTTTGTGATTCATATGGGTGATGATTGAGAGCCCTCCATTTGCAAACACTGCACACTGAGGAGCTACTGTAAGAACCTCATGTGGAATTGGGCTAGATGCACCATTAGAACAGCACAGACCATCAGGCCAAGAACTCACAGAACAAGAACTGCTGAAGGAGGTGAAAACTGTAGAAGGCTCTGCAAGCCTTAATGATTGGTCTCTTCCTGAAGGAAGAAATATGGTACAGGACCTGGTGTCCAGATGGCATCCAATGAACTGAATAGTTTGTGTCTGCTGCAACTGTGACTTCTTGTAGCTGAACAAAATTCCCAAGGACATGCAAGGTTGAAACAAGTAGTCTTTGCCCATGATAAGGGAGTTCTTCAATGTGGCAATGAGGATCCAGTCATCTAGGTACAAGAAAACCCTGATCCCAAGCAGCTTCAAGTTTGCTGTTACAATGGTTGTGCACTTGGTGAACACCCAGGAGGCTGTGGTGAGACCAAAGGGCAGAGCTCTAAACTAAAAGTAACTGGACCCCAGGTGGAAGCATATAAAATTTCTGGACACTCTTGCAATCTCAATGTGGAGATAATTGTCTTGGAGGTCAACTGAGCACATCCAAATGTTCACCTGGAGAAAAGGCAAGTCTGCTTGCACCATGACCATCCTGAAACTGGTTGTTTGGTCTGAAAGGAGCCTGAGGTCCTTGTTTTTCTTTAGAACTAAAGAGAACCTCGAATAATAAGCTGACCCTGCTTAATCTGGTGGGGCATCTTTGATGGCTCTTTTCTGAAGAAGGGAGAGGATTTCTCTTCTGGTTGCTTCTCGCTTGTGGGATGGTACTTCTGGGAGAGGCCTTTTCAAATGGGGGTTATGGGAAAAGTGTATGTAATAACCTCTGGATATTATCCCCTGACCCAGAAATCCTGTTTGATAGCCATCCACATGAGTAGGAAGAGGTATAAAGCAGGTCCCAGGTGCCTACAGAGGACAGCAGTTGGGAAGCCTTTCAGGGCTGTTAGGCTGCCTATTAAAGAAGGGACCCTGATATTCCTGGCACTGTGGACCTCAACATCTTCTGGGTCTGTATCTGTTAAATGGGCTGCCTCTGCCATCACTCAGTGGATTGACTCCTGTATCTTCTAAATCAGCAGGATTTGGTCCTCTTTTGGTTCATGCTATAAGACTGCTGGCAGCTTAAATTTTACACCTATGGAAGACAAGAGTCATCTCATCTTGTTCACACCTGCTTTTTTTTTAAGCAAAATACATCTTTATTAAACCATCACTTACTACATGGCAATAATATACTTGTATAAATGAAAATAAAACACACTGACACAATCCTAGTTGCAAACATTTTACATCACAAGCCATACTGACACACTCCCAGTTGCAGATATTATACATCATACATTACTTATAATCTACCCAATTTTTCTCACTCAAACATTACATACCTCACTTAAGTCTTGCCACCTTTTAAACCTCATTCCTCCCTTGTATGTATTGTTCCCGCAATTCACATTTTTTCCTATGTAGTTTGTTCCTACCCCTTTCTAAAGATTTCAATTCCAGTTGTTTTAGATTTTGATTTCCATTTTCTAGTAATTACTTTTTTGGCAGCCCCATTATTTGACACAGCAAAGCCTTACCATGTCTGGACAATTCTGATTCTGTATCCTAGCTGAGAAAAATCACCTCCCTCATCAGACCAATCTGCCCACCCAGCATCTCCAACAGTGGATCCCGCAGGGAATCCTTAAAATCTGCCAACTCACTGCACTCCTCAAAACTATGTTCACAATTACCTCTTTCATCCCCTTCACAACTCCAACATTTGCTGTCTGCCTGAGGAAAAATTCTTTGGAGTCAACTTGGATATAAAAACATCTATGTAAACATTTCCAGGCAAAATCCTAGATGTTGTGGCATATTTGGGAGACATACTTATATCCTTCCATTGTCTTTTATGAACTGCTTATCCATTCTCTCTTCCCAATAATTTCTAACCTGCTCTGATTGATTCTTATAGTTATCATGCAATATTTTATATGCTCTACTAATTAATCATTTTTTAATGGCAGCTTCTGTTTTATTACAAATTCTTATAAGTGCTGGTCTTTCGTTTAGACCTGCCCCTATTTCTTTCTCTTTGCCTATACTCTGATATCAATCCCTGATAGTGAAGGCAATCAATAAACTGTAGTCCAAATAAATTCTAGGCATCTTCCCATTCTATTACCTTTCCCTCTCTAGTTATTTGCTCTCAATACCTTGATTCCTTTGCCAGTTTTCTCCAATAAATTCCAGCCCATTCTTGCCTATTGTATGTATCCCTAATTTGTAGTCATCCTTAAAGGCAGAATCTCCTTTCTCCATTCCCGTGTTGGTTTAGTTCTTAGAATAGTTTCTGCTGCTTTATGGATATAATATTCTGTATGATTATTGTTATTCTCCTTAAAGGGCTGCATCCAAAATCCCAGTCTCTCCTTGTTTTTTGAACTTCTGCCCTGGTTCATCATCATCCCTTTCCACTTTGAATTATAGTTTTCTGCTTGTGCTATGTATTGCAGTCTTAACTGTGTAGCTCTGAAATACCCCTTCAATTTGGGTAATCCCAATCCACCCTGTTGTAAGAGTAAGCTTATTCCACTTGACTCTTGCCATCTTCCCCTCCCAGATAAATTCCTTCAGCTCTTTATTAACTGCTAACCACAACTTCTCCTCTGATTGATAAAAATATGCCTGACCAGTGTATAAGACTGTTTGTATATTACTATCCATATCCATATAACAAAGCTTCCATTTCCTCAGTTTTTATCTTTTGTTTAGTTTCTTCCCACATATCCTTAGCTGCCACACTAGAATAATTTTTAATCCATATTCCTAAATACTTCATTTTATCATGTCCCAATAAATATGGGTAGCCCTGAACCAGTTCATGTGTAGGTACATAATTTACCACTACTGCCTTTGTTTTAGCTTCATTAACTTTGTATCCAGAAAAGATTTGAAACCGTCTCAGAATGTTACACAATTATGTAGTGTCTTTTTCCTGGTTTTGTCAGGTATAAAATAATATCGTCTTGCAAATAAAGCCAGCTTTTCTTGACTACCATACTGACTACATCCTTGAATTTCTGAGTCCCTTATTTTCTTTGTCAATGGTTCTAAATATAATGCAAACAATAAATGGGAAATAGGACACCCCTGCCTGGTTTCCTCTGCTCAAGCAGAAATTATCAGAAAGGACCCCACTCACTTTAATTTTCACTTCTGATCCCACATATATCCTTACAATCAACCTTATAATTTTTTCAGGAAATGCAAATGTTTCCATCGCACCGCACATAAAGTCCCAGCCTACTCTGTTAAATGTCTTCTCATCAAGACCCACCAACAACAATGGCATTTTCTTACATTCTGCTTCCCTCTGGATCATCAATGTTCTGTTAATGTTGTCAAATATTTGCCTCCCCTCTACAAAACCACATTGATCTATATATATTTTGGCATTACTTTTGCCACTCTAATGAGTTTGAACAGAGGGGATATGATAAGCACAAAGAATACAAAAACACCTTCCAACCAACGAAAAACTCACTTCACAAGAAACAACATCGACATTGAAGGCAAATGACCGAGGTACCAGAACGTGCAATAAAAAGTTAAAAGCATCTTTGTGAACATTTTTTCCTCATGGTTATGCTGTCGATGTTTTTTGTGAAGGGATATGATAAGCAAAAAGCATTAGAAATAAAAACTGAGGTCATGTCAAATCATAATAACATTTATGCACCATTTTTTTTTTCTAACAAAAGTTCAACTAGTAAAATGAAAGAGAAATCTAATGTGCATAAGGAATTTAAACATATCATGAACTATGATCAAAACACTAGAAACATAAGGGATATTATACATAAATGTTCATAGGTTGGTACTAGGCTATCATCCCTAGGGCCTATACAAGCCTAACCATAACAATTCCCTGGCTATTTCTTCCCACACTATTTACTTCCCCGGACCCCTGTCTAGCAGGGCGACTGACGTGATCCCCGGGGTGAATTTCCTTTCTCCCATCCAATTGTCAAGGGTCCTTTTGAAGAGGGCCAAACAGGCACTCTGCTTGACATGTATGGGCAATCTATTCCAGAGTCTGGGGAGTCTCTGGGTCAGGAACCTATCCCTCCAGCATGTTTTGTTTATTGTGATGTCAAGGTTTAGATCCCCGGATTGTGTGGCTCTGAGGGATTGGGATTTCTTTAAGTGTAGCATGTCCAACAGCTCTGGGTTTGACATGGCCTTGTATGTTAAGCAGAGATCGCCTCTGAGTAGATGATATGCGACAGAGTATAGCTGGAGTTGTTTAAGGCGGTCAGCGTAGGGCATCTGCTTTAGGCCTGTGATTCTTTTAGTGAGGTATTTCTGTGGCCTTTCCAGTTGTTGCAGATGTCTTGAGAGGTACATACCAAATGGTGCGTTGTATTCTATAATGGGTCTAATGAGGAATGAGTACAGTGGGACAATGACCTCCTTTTTTCTGGGTGAAAAGCCCTTAGTGATGAGGTGTGCCACATAGGATTTCCTGACTGTTGTGGCGATGTGGTCATCGAAGGTGAGACCACTGTCCACCTGTGTGTCCCTAAGTCTCTTATCACACTTTCGGTGTTTAGTGTACTGCCACCTATATGGTAATTCACGGGTACATGTTTTTTCCCAAAGGGGGTAAGTATACATTTCTTGGCATTGAGCTTGAGCACATGGCTCTGGCACCAAGCATCTGTTTCTGTAAGGCCCTTTTGTAGAGTATCCACATCATTTGGGGATTCAATAATGGCTCCCAGTTCGCAGTCATCTGCAAACTTTGTTAGCCAGAGTCCCTTAGTGTTGGCTTGTACTTCAGAGAAGTAGATGCCAAACAAGAGCGGTCCCAGGACTAAACCCTGAGGTACTCCACTTGTCACTTGTCTGGAGCTGGATTTGGAGTCGGCTACTTTTACAGTGTGGGTTCTATCAGTAAGCCAGTTAGCAACCCATTGGGTGATGTAGGGATTAATGCCCAGCTTAGTAAGTTTATCTATGATTCCAGAGTGGGGGATGGTGTCAAAGGCCTTGGCAATGTCTAGATAGGCTGTGTGGACCACCTTACCCTTGTCCATGGCTCTGGAGAAAGATTTGAAGAAGTCAATCAGGTTCAGGAGACAAGATCGGCCCTTTACGAACCCAAACTGGGTGGGGTCCAGTGTTTGAAGGTTGCCAATGTCTTTGTTTATAAGTTCCATGATAATACACTCCATGGCCTTGCAGATAAGGCTCGTCAGACTGATGGGACAGTAGTTTCCGTGATCCAAGGTGGATCCCCCTTGTGGAGTGGGATAACTGTAGCTCTGCGCCACTCAGTGGGCACAAAGCCTGAGGTGAGGCTATGATTAAACATGACACTTAGGTGAGGTGCCAGTTCATATTGTAGTTCATGTAGTACACAGGCAGTGATGTCATCTGGTCCCATGGATGCTGTATTCTTAGCTTTGGAGAGTGCATTTTTTACCTGTGTGGCCATTATTACCGGAATTTGCCAATCTTCCGGTATTGAGATGGACCATTTAGGGGGTGAAGTTGGCACTGAATCGATCTGCCAGGATACTGGCAATATCCTTGGGATCAGTATATTTAATGCCATTCTGTTTTAGCTCAGAGCAGATCTGAGCATTGTCATTTAGATTCTTGACATAGTTATAGAATGCCTTGTGGTTGTCTTTGGAATCTTTGGAAATTTTATTCCCGTAACTAGCTTTGGAGGATTTTATGAGGGATCTCAGTTTCTTACTGAGGCTGGTAAGGGAGTTTTTGCATCCTGGATTTTCCTCTTTTCTGCAACAGTTTCTTCCTTTTGTTGTAAAGTTTGTTTATGGCAGGGGACCACCAGATTGGCTTCCTTTTTTTGGATGAGAGCATCTTGGTTGTCCATGATACCAAAAATAAACAGCATAGGTGCAAATCCCACTTATATATATAGGAAATGTAACACCATAAAAAACAAACTATGCTAGAAGGAACAGTATAGCAATAGTTTACCCAAGAATAAATATGTAGGAACATATAGATGTGGGAAATGTGTATGTTGCAAGTATATATATATATATATATATATATCTATATATACCAGTAAGAGTTTTATAGATTCCTCGAGACAGAATTTTTTATTAAAGCATATGGGAATCGCAATACCAGCAATCTTATTTATATGGCAAGATGTGTATTATGCACAATGTTCTACATAGGAAAAACAATTCAAACAGCGTATGAGTAGTCATATGTCAGAGATAAGGAGACAAATTAGTACTAATTCTTTGTATAAACATATATTAAATACAAATGAGCAGCATGTGTTTTTTAAGTTTTTAATTCTAGAGAATGTATCTTTAACGAAGAGAGGTGGGGACATTAAGAATTAGACTGAAAGAAATGAAAATAAGTGGATACTGCATTTTAATGCATGTACTCCCCAGGTCTCAATGAAGTATTTTATTTTATACCTAAATTAAATTATTTACATAATTGTATCAACTAAACACATTAAATGCTTCTATTATTATTTTTAATGTATTTTATGTTTTGATGTTCATATGTAATGTATATATTTGTAGTTTATAGAGATATATAACTTTAAATGCCTCATTGATTTTAATTAGATGAATATTCAATTAATGTATTAACTAGTAAGTATAAAAACAGCCAAAGGAAAAGCAAAGACATTATCACCTGAAGAAGCAGATATGTTCTGTGAAAGTACTTAATACTTGTGCTATTTTGTCAGAATAAAATAAGTTTTTTTAGCTCGCTGCGTTTGGTCATAATTGTTGGACATTTTATTGCAACGGATTGACCAACCAACTTGGTACTTGTTCTTATTTTTTTTTTTATTATTTCCATGGAAACATGAAGACCAGCTGCAGAATTGTTACTGAGCATATATGTATTTGCTAGGAAAAAAACTCATAATAGTCAATTTTCTTTTTTATTTACTTGCTCTCTCTCAATCTACTGTCTTTAATCCAGTCATTTCACCATGCAAGAATGAGAAAAATCACATTAATATTTCTTTTATCATGGTTTTTAACCAGGCTTTTTTTACATTGCAGTGCCTAAATTTCCTAAAACTGAACAAGAAGAGAGAGACGAATGGAGAAAGAAAAGAAAAGAACAAAGCACAGCAGGACCTCTTTACAATCCCCATTACACTTACAATTAACTGAAAAAAATTTACTTTATAGTATGTAAAGAAAACCACATGCCACAAAACTGGTACTATTTAAGAAAACTATCTTTACTTACAATTAACTTTCTCCATCCTCTTCCCTTCCCCAAAGCACTTTTCTGAACATTAATGACAAAGTAGGGCATATACTTTACAGTCTCCCATAAGTCCAACAAATTCTGAAAAAGTCCACTATTTCCAGATTTTCTTGTTCTGTCACATTTCATAAACATAATTATTGCAGTGTGGTTTTGTTACTGTTCATCTCCGAAATCCTGTAGCTGCTTCACTTCCAATGTACTCTCGATTCTACTAGATTCTACTAATCTACTCTCATGCTCCTTTCCTTCTCTCCAACATTTTTCATTGAAAAATTTGAAAAGGTTTCACAGGTACCAGAACAAGAAGCAGAATCTCCTTCTGTTTCACAGCTTACTTTCTGTTGGACAAATTTTTGTATTTCCTCCTTAGCATGTACTTCATCAAAAATTATTTTGTCCCTCCAGGGAAGAATACCTTGAAGACAGCTAGGTACAGTAGTTTGAATCTTACACTTGCATCTTGACATTCCCTGAATAGTGGAATACATTTGCTCCTCTTCTGTTCAGTGTACAGTGAGTAATCATTCTACACAAACACACTGCTGTCTCCTACTTTTAGTAGCTTGTCCTTCTGCCACAGTTTTGTCAGAATCAACTCCTTCTGTTGGTAGGATTGCATCTTTACTATTAAAGGTCTAGGTTGCTTTCTTACAGCCAGGTTTGAAGCATACACATGATGTGCCCTTTCAACTAACAATGCCTGCTGCAGAATACCAGTCCAGTTCCTTATTTGTGCTTTCATAAAATTAATGCAGTCTGTTCCTCCCAGCTTCTCTGAAAAAGCTGAAAATCTCAGGTTTTCCCTAGGTGCTCTATCCTCTAATTCTATTATTTTTTTGAAACATCTCTTCCTGAGCAGTCTCATATTCAGACAGCCTTTTCTTCATTTTGACCTCTAATTTTTGCAGCTTTATCATCTCTTCTGAATATCTGTTTTAAGTTTCTTCCATTTTTTCCAGCCTTTTGTTGTTTGTGTTGATATACTCCATCAGAGTTTTGTTTATTTTAACCAGGTCTGTATGCAGTTGTCTTATATCTTCCTGTAGATTATTGGAAGTTATGTCTGAAAGTTGCATTGATTTTTGCTGAACAGCTGCAGAACTTTCCCCAGGCAGTGTTTCTTCCTCACTTTTTCTAGTTGATTTTTCCCAGGTCTTCTATATTTTTTTTTATTTCTGGCATATAGGCAGTATACTTGCTAACCAGTTACTGAAATATACCCATAAACAAAAGTCTACTGGCCTTCTCTGCTGAATTTCTGCTTTCACACTGGAAGAGCTAGAAACAAGCTGTTACTCAATGTGCAGCCATCTTGGAAGTCCGACCCAATCTTTTTCAATCAAACATTATAAAACTCAGTTAAGTCCTGCTGCCTTTTAAACCTCATTCCTCCTTTGTATGTATTGTTCCCAGAATTCCCATTTTTTCCTATACAGTTTGTTCCTACTGGTTTCTAAAAGATCTCAACTGCCACTGCCTTCCTTATACCCATCCAGTTCTACTGCCTAATGACACTCACTAAATCTTGCTCATCTCTCTTAGAAGATATTTAACAGGCATATCACTGTAAGTACCATTTTTATTCAGCCATTAATACAGCACATGCCACTGTTTTTCATCATAGTCCAACAACTGTCCAGAATTCAATGGCAAAATTTCCTTCTCCAGACTTGAACACCATTCACTTAGTCCTTTATCATCCTGACAAATGCCTTCTTCACCAAACACTCATTAAGTGGACATCCACTAAGGGTAATTAACAAGATCTTCAAAGGACTCCTGCACTCCCACAACAGGCATGGTGACTCACACTTCTCAACTACTACCTAGAAAATGGAACAATCTTTGAATCTCTGTCAGGAGTATTGGCAGTCTGATGTCCTTTAGTCTTCAAATTATGAAATATCTGTTCTCCAACTTGAAATATACATGAAACAAAAATGATGGCAATTAGACTGAATACATTTCAGGGCATTAGCAACAACACACATTCCTACAAGCAGCTCAGCCCTTACCACATCTTACATCTACTACTATTCCTTCCTTATAATCATCAGCATCTTTGATTTTTTACTTTTAGATACTGCACATTTTGTAAATAATCAAGCTCTATATAGTTCATTATCATTTAACAATGCAACTGCATGTATTGTGCTGAAGCTGTAATGTATATTGGAGATTTTTTCCTTAGGTCTCTGCTGAGAATATGTTTTACAAAAAGGTGCAATCCTGGTAAACAAACAATTTATTTTAGTACAATTAAAGGGAGACCCTTCACTCAATCTACTAGAACATGATCATCAAAAAAAAAAAATCTCTTTTTCTCTCTCTATATGTATGTATAAACATATCATGCATATTATTGACAGTCACCATTACACTGATGGCATTCCATCGATTCCGGCATATCGACAGCACAGCTCATTGAAGAAACTCTCCCAATGAAACTACTCCGATCAATAAAGGAAAGCGTACAGCTTCCTTTTGTAATCAGAAAAAAAATGGAACAGTATAAAACACCAAAATACTTGTTTTACATGGTGTGCTTTGCCCCCACCCCCTAGATTACATATGCAAACTGAAATATCACAGAAGGAAGCTCAATCACTGTTACATGATTCTCTTCTCTGTGCACTTGATAAAGAACACTTCCTACAGCTGAACAAGCTGAACGTTCGACTACGCACCCTGCAACCGTGTGTGTGTCTGTTTTTTCTTATGTCTATGTCCAGTTTTTCTTCCCCCATCGGACGATGAGAAATCTAGCTAAATGGTTCCAAGTAGGCAAAGTCAAGCTTAATTAAAAGTCCAGACTTCTGGTGATGGCAGAAAACTTTGCACATATGATCCGAGGAACTCTGAGCAGGGAAAGGTCCTCATTCAAGTAAAAAACAAAAGGGTCTTAAAACCGTCATCAACACCATACTGCCTCACCCTCTCTCTGAATGGCTCAACATTTGCTTTGATGAAGAAATTATCTCATGATCAACACTTCAAGTATTTTATTTATTTTTTTAAGAAAACTAAAAAAATATCTGAGGTAATCCTTGACCTACAGGCTTTCCAAGCACAAGATTTTATTGGTGGCAGCCCCACCGATAGCCAACTAGCCACAATAGCAGGGTAATGCAGAAAAGAATTAAAAACCTCTTGCCCAGACACAATCTGAAACTCACAGAAGTAGAAATGTCTGTAGTGAAATTTGAAAAAGTCTGAAAGAACTTGAAATACAAAGTGAGTTACTTATAAGCAATAAGCGTTACTAAAGCAAAAGACAACAAGGGGCATGACAAAATCCAGTGGCTATCGTGAGTTGTTGACTAAAGATACAGGGCAAGTATAAATTAAACCTGCCTGTGATTCACTGTCTCTAGTGCCTGTGTTCTCTACAGACAAATCTAAGGCCATCATAATCCATTTTTTTCATTTTATGCAAAAAGAAGAATACTGATGCCAGCCTGAGCAGATGTCTCCTTGAGCTACACAAAGAAGTATACTTCCTTCAGTAAATACTCAAGACTGGAAAGTAAGCACACACAGAAGTTTCACCTCTCTCTCTCTCTTCTATCCCTAATGAAGCATGGAAACAGCAGATTAAAAAAAATAATTGGCTCCATGTTGCAGAGGTATGAAGACTTAACTGTGGCCTACATGACCACAGTTCAGTAAATTACTTGGGCACTAGCCAAGTCAACTGTGGTGGAGAAAGTGATGATGAGATTATGTCTTGATTACCTCCCTTGGGATGACGGGACATGCTGGAGGTTTGTTTAATGTCATGGAGTTTGTAAAGAGTGGTTCCAATGACTTGGGCAGTATATAAACGGTATACAAGAGGGCAATGCCACTGCATAAATGGGGAGGGCTTCCTTGAGGCATCACTGTACTCTCCTCACATAACATAACTGGCACCTGAAGTAGGTTAGACTGCAGTGCAAAAACATTATTTTATTTGAACTGTACATGATGATGCAGGTAGCTATACTCCTCTCTGCCCCTAACTCTTCATTTTCTAATAACCTGCCAATTATTCCTAGTGGCTGGCATGCTGTGGTTGGTGGGGGGAGGGGTGTTCACTGGACAAAAAGGCACAGAGAATTAGGAAAATAAATGGACATAATGGTCAAGAAGCAGTCAGAAAGGTGCCAGAAAAGAAAAACAAATTTAAATCACAATTTGCTATCCATTTACATTACGGGTAGTGGTACAGCATGAAGATTGGGACTATCCAAAGACAAGACATGGGACAAACTACAAGCTAGGGTATCCTGGCTCCCAAAGTGGAAATGGAAGCTGCAGTACTCAAGGAACTCTTGAGAATATGTTGCATTTTCCTGTAAGGAATTTATCTCCAAAGAGGCTAAGGAAAACAGAAAGACAGTCAGCAGCTGAATCATTATTCTTATAAAAATGAACAAGCTGGTGGTAACATGGACTGCGAGATACAGCATCCATTTTGAAGAAGGGTAATAATCAATACTGAATGATTTTGTTGTTGAATCTGATGAATGGTTTGTGTAAGATCATGTTTAATATTTTCACAGTCTAACTACTTCATGGTTCTTCAAACTTATTATGACATCCCCCAGTTGCATTTATTGAGCATTTTCATCCACAAATGAAATAGAGAAGGAATGGTGTTCAGCGTAAGGAGTACACAAATGCTGACAGGGGGATCATTATTCATTAGGAATATAGTGTACTATGTCCATTACAAAAGAACAAATTCCTCACTTACATCTTTATTATAATTACAGTGGTATCCTTTACGTTTTTGAATATTTGGTTCTCACCGCAATTGTGACATTTTGGCAATGCTTACTAGAATCTGTAGGGACAAAATCCTGCAAATCAGAGCTGTGTTGTGTGTGCCATGAAAAGAAACATTTAATTCACTAACAGGGTTACAGGAAATACTTTTCTGGAATACTGCATTTGGGAAACAGAAGACCCCACCATATTTTATTGTAGCTGTCATAGCTAGTGGGAGGGTAGAAGGCCAGTAAAAAACAGAAAGAGTGTCTAGCAAGCAAGGTTATTCTGCTGCATAAGGTTATCATTTATGTGACAAGGCAACACAGATGAACATAGCACAGGGACGCATTAGTTACTTGTTTCAGGAGGGGAGTGTTTTACATTGTCCATCATTATGTCGAACTTTTGGCTGTGAGGTACTGATGTTTTTAACCTAGGTGTAGCTTGCTGTATGTAGGGGAAAGACAGGAATAATGCCCAATTTCTTTAATTTAAACTTACTGTCACTTTTAACTTAGCCATCATGCAGTGGAATGAGGTTGGCTCTTAGCAGCAATCAGCTTAAGAATATGGGGTTAAATTTCCTATAGCTGGAAGAGATGCTTACATAGTTACAACCAAGACTGATAGTCCCTTTCACCTCCCACTTCTGCATACCATTTTGTTAGTTAAGAAAAGGCAAAGGTAGTGACTTCTAACTACTCCAGCATATCTCAGGGAACCTGCATGGGTAAAGAAACCACTAGTGAAGTGGTAATGCTATTTATTCTGGGTATATGAAATGCCACCACCATGGCCTCCAGCTATGACCTGTCCCTCTAACTACATGAGCTAAGACAGGGTTGGATTTTTTAGTTGGCCAAAATAAATGGCACATGTTATGGAATGGCTGTCTCTTTACTCTCTCAAGATTTAACACTGGTAAATGCAGAATAAGTAGGTTACATGACTATGATTGTGGTGATGGTGGTGAGGGGAGGCAGAATAGCCATTCAGAGAAACTCTAATTTTAATAAAATAAAAAAATCAGGCAGATTGTTTAGTTTTAATCTGAACACAGTGATTTTATTTCTTCGTAAGAGCTTTTCATGGATGACATTTCTTTGTTAAGGAGGTACTGGGTGGCCCAGACCCTACCCATCTCAAGCCTCTCTAAGGCTAGAACAAAAGGGGTACATTAGCACCCAGCTTCACTCTGTGTCCTCAATATACAAGATTTTGGAAGTCACTCATATTAAAGTGAAATAAGTAATTATGTGAGACCACCAAGTACTGTTTTGGGACTTTTCTTTCTAAGCTTCGTAGTGTGAGAAGCTTGCCCCTAATAATGGGGGGGGGGGGGGGGCAAGTTGCTTGTCCCCTGCAAAAAAAGGCTTCAAGCAGTCCCATTACTTTGTATGTAATGTGCAGCTTTTGAGACTGCAAAAGTGAACACTTGCAATCCAAAGGATAGTACTACAATCTCTCACAGTAGAGACAGTGCTACAGTCTCTCATAGCAGAAGCTTCAGACCCACCCCCCTTCTCTGAAGCATTCAAAAGAAGTACACAGTAGTATAATACGCAAGCAACTGAAGGGGGTGATAATTCTTTGTATGTAATGTGCAGCTTTTGATACTGCAAAAGTGAACACTTGCAATCCAAAGGATAGTACTACAATCTCTCACAGTAGAGACAGTGCTACAGTCTCTCATAGCAGAAGCTTCAGACCCACCCCCCTTCTCTGAAGCATTCAAAAGAAGTACACAGTAGTATAATACACAAGCAACTGAAGGGGGTGATAATTCTTAATGCTATCTAGAAATTTGAGACACTTTTCAAGGTAATGTACACTGCTTAAAAGAGGTCAAGAAGTCAAAGGGTACCTAGTGGGAATGCGGATCACGCTATACTGGCTACATATTCCTATACCTCTTTTCCCAAGTTAAAATGTTCACTGATGCTTTACTTTTGTGAACAAGCAGAGTGCAACATAATTTTTGGGAAAGACTGTGATTGTCTGACAAATTCAGCTATTAAAACCTCTCCCAAGAAGCCAGTGCTAGCAAAAATGCTAAAGATAATGCTTCAAGATATGAGGTTTATAGATGAGGATGGCATTTCAGAGGGGCAACCAGCATGAGCTGAGTTGACTAAAAGACAAGTTTGCTTGTGAAGCCCTTCAGATCACTCCTGTCAGCAGAGAGAGAGGAAGGCAAAGCCCTGAAAGGACAATGCTAGGAACAACAAAAAATAAATGCCCGCACCCTGGCATAAAAAGCACACACAACAAAGCAAGGGGGATGGAGGGAGGGGCTACTGGAGCAGTGATCATTCAAACATTTACTGTTATGGTAAATTTAACTTACACAACTGTGCTATGTTCATCCAATTAATCACTGTTGCAGTAGCCTTAGCTATACGTGTGGATTATCATAATTAGCTACATTTCAGAGGTGGAAAAAGAAGAGTCCAGAAGACCCTGGAGAATGGTCCTAGCAAACCCTGATCTTGATCTAGAGAAGGAATCAAGCTTATACTGCTTTGGAAAGGTATGTATAGAGGACCAAGTAGTAGCTTCTAGGATACCTGTAGAATCAAACCTTTTCCAAATATCCAAAGATAAAGCCAAGGCCCTAGTAGAGTAACCCTTGACCCTACCTAGAATAGATTTGTTATGGTGAGTATAACAGAAGGTAATAGCCTTAGTCAACCATTTGGAAATAGTCTGTTCTGACACAGGTTTTCCCCTCATTTTACCTTCACAAGAAATGAACAATTGATCTGGAGATCTTAAAGATTTAGTTCTGCCAAGACAGTACCTAAGTTGTCTGTGGACATCCAATGTATGGAGTATCCTTTATCTGCCATTCTTAGGTTCAGAAAAGAAAACAAAGAGATGGATAGCTTGGCTTAAAGTAAACTTGGATACTACTTTATACATAAAAGAAGGATTAGTTATCAAGAAACATTGTCCCAATGGAAAATGAATTGAGGTGACTCAGCATAAGAGCCTGCAACTTAAATGCCCTTCTGGCAGAGGTCAACGCAATTAGTAAAACTGTTTTTCATGTTAAGAACCTCAAGTCAGCCAGATTAGCTGGTTCAAATGAAGCAAGTGTTAGGTTCTCTCATAAAAAAAATCAAGATCCCATGGAAGGTACACTGGTTTTCTAGGAAGCCTCTTATGCAAAGCCTCTTTCAAGAACATGTTGAAATGAGACTGTCTTGAAAGAAGATGATCCATGGGCAGTCTTGCTGAATGGCTGAAGAATGAACCTTGATTGAGGAATTAGAAAGGCCATAGGATAGTTAATTCACACAAATATTGAAGGTGACTAACAGGAATTAAGACCTTATCATCTAGGAAGTCAACTGAAGTTAGTTCATGTTGGGGTGTATCAAACACCTCTGTTCTTGATTGAGTAGATCCATTCTTTGATGAAGCTCATGGTAAATACCCCTTGCCATTTCCATAAAAAGGAAGAACCACGATTGACTAGGCCAGATGGGAATCACCGCAAAGACCTTGGGGGATTCCTTCTGAATCTTCAGAAGTACCCTAGATATTACTGAAAAGTGTGGAAAGGCAACAGGAACATTCTTGTCCAAAGACAAGAAAAGGCATCTGTCTTCTAGGCCTTCTTGGATGGAATCCTGGAACAGAATTTTCCCAGTTGATTGTTCAGAGAGCAGGCAAAGAGGTCTACATTAAGAACTCCCCACAGATAGATCAAATCTGGAAGAATCCTGGATCTAGTTTCCAATCGTGATTTTCTAATCGTGAGTGTGCCCTGGTCTTGCTCAGCAAGTCTGCCATACAGTTTTAATCTGATGGAATGTAGGATTCCTGTTGCATGAGATTGTGCTGTGAAGCTATATCCCAAGTTAACACTGCTAGTCTGCAGAGGTAGTACAATCTGAGTCCTCCTTTGCCTGCTTACATACTACATCACTGTGGTATAATCTGTAACCACTTGAAGAGGTCCCATGGACAAATATTGGTTTAAAGAATTGAGTTCTTTGATCAGGCAAGTGCTGCCTTGATATTTATATGTTTACATCTGTCCTTGGTGTTCCACACCACCTGTGCTTTTTCCTGAAACTGCTCCCCATGCAAAGTCTGAAGCATCTGTGATAACTAACTGCTTTGGAGCAGGGAGGGAGAAGGGGAGACCTTGATTTAATTACATCTGTTGTCTCCACCAAGTGATTTCTCTTCTGACAAACCACAGTACTGGAATCTGAAAAGATAAAGGCTGTTGATGCTGGGACCAAAGAGATTTCAGATAACACTGTATCTTTTTCATGTGGGGTTCCGACAGGGGTATAATGAGAATCATAGATGCCATGAGACCAAAAATCCTGAGGTATTCCATTACAATGACAGAAGTCTGAGTGGAAAACCTTAGAAATAAATGTAAATAAAGGTCTATTGTTTCTGTGGAAGAAAAGCTCTTTGAACTGAGGTGTCTAGTTAACATCCTTGCACCACAATTCTGTGTGAGGCAGTCAAAAAAGACTTTTGAATGTTCTCTTGGAATCCCAGCTTGTGTAAGAGATATCTCACCCAAGAAAGAGATTTCTGACATTTTGAAAAGGGCTCTGCAAAGATAAGCAAGTCATCAAAATATGGAAAAATGTGGATACTCTGTAGCCTGCAATGAGCTATAACTGGAGTTAGACACTTTGTGAACATTCTTGGTGCAGTGGACAGTCGAAAGGGTAAGGAAGAGAACTGATAATGTGACCCAGACACACAAAATATTTAAAAAAAAACTGAAATCTGGATGAATAGGAATGTGATGATAAGCATCTTTTAAGTCTAGTGTTACCAGGAAACATGAAAGAGGAAGAAGAGGCAAAAGATTGTGAAGTGACATCATTATGAATTTGGGCACTATTATAAACAGGTTTAGGAAAGAAAGATCCAAAACTGGTCTCCAAGCATTTTCTTTCTTTGAGACTAGGAACATCCATGAATAAAACCTGTTCCCCCACCTGAGAAAGAGGAACTCGTTTATCACTCCTTGGGACAGCATATAATGAAGAATAGGAGGAAACAAAAGATTCTGATCTGCAGGATGAGGAATGAACCCCCGGAAAGTAGGAATTTCCTCAGACTGTCATCTATTACCCTGACGAATGACTTTCAGACTCAATTTGTCTTTTAACAATCTGTTGCCAAAGAGAAAAATGGAGATTCAGACTTTATGGAAAAGAAAACGGGCCAGAATAGTAGGGGGTCTCGAGGTTGCTTGAACAGTCATTCAGACTTGTTGGACTATCTTTGGTTTTGGGAGATTTGAGACTTCTTTGTGGAATCTCCTTGCAACTCCTTCAAACATGTCTGTTTACCCAAAGTCTGTTGAGACTGTTTATTCTGTTTCTGCTGAAATTGAATGAGAAGAAATAAATTCCCTTGGACAATTTGGAAAAGGGGGGGTAAAAATTATTGTGATTCTCTGAATCAGCTTGCCCTTTTCATTACACTTTTTGATCACTTCTACAGCATCACTAAATCTCTATCCAAAACAGAATTTAAAAATCTCACTTTTTACACCATCTAGGAGGTTCAGTAATTGCAGCCAAGCAAACCTCCTTAAAACAGTAACAGTGGACACAGCCCTGAAAGAAGTACCAAAAGAATCATACACACACACTGCAAACAATGATTAGTGACCTGTGCAATAGAAGAAACTTAGTTACAAACTCAAATCACTATCACTCTACTCGGTATTGTACCGATTGCTCAGGGGTGATCTGTGTCTCGCCTACAAGGCAGTCTCGGACTCTGCACTACTAGAAACGCTCTATATCTGTAAGTCTAACTCCTCATGCACTACCCACTCAAAAGGCCTGAATCTAACATGCGACATCAACAAATCCTGCTGGAGAGACAGGTTTGTCTGCCAGAGGCTGCCTGTCTCTGGAATAGACTTCCCATACACATCAAACAGAGCACCTCGCTGACCCTCTTCAAGCGCAACCTTGAAGAGTGGAGGGGAAACCACAAATGTGTCCCAGGGGTTCCACCTGTGTCCCTCAATGACAGGGGCAACAGGTGCTGACTGAGGTTTCTTTTTGGGAATAAACTCTTGGCTAGGCTTGTAAGGGACCCAGGGCCACTAGCCTAGCAACCTCCTATGATCCTACTTAAAACTGATTTTTCTTCATAAGAAGAAACTGCAGATAAAACATTCCTCATACTTTCACAATATGTCAGCCTAAACTTTAACATATGAACTGTAATTTAAAATTCTGAAATTCAGAGTTGCAGAGGTATAGACTTTACTTCCATGCCTATCAATAACTTTCTCATCCATATTAGAAGCAGCAGGACTGGAATTAACTAAGTGCTTCATAGCAGAGGAGTCAACTAAGGCTATAGCTGCTGGGTTAGATGTGGGAATACTATGTAGACATTAAAAAGACTAGGGAACTTTATAGATCCTATCTGCCTTTTTATGGACAGGTAGCTGACTATCAGGAAAATTGCAGGCAGTAAGACACATCCTCTAAAGCAGACAGGACAGGAGGAATAGGTGTAGTTTCTGGAAAATCCTTCTATAACAACTTATGGTATTTTCTGACGTACTGAGAAACCTCAGTGTTCTCCAACTGAAAAAACTGGGACATTCTAGCAGTTGTTGCAGAGAAAGAGAAATCACACCTGGAGAATCAAAAAAGTGAGTCTCCTTTGAGTCTAAATCAGAAATCTGAAGACAAAACCATGAATCCATCCCTGCAGCTTCCTGTTCAGATTCAGAATTTTGAAGCTGTTCAGGAAAGAAGGCATCCATCTTTATTTTATCAGAAACTACTCTAGAAGAAGGATCAATAGCCTGCATCAAACCCTGAGTCAGTCCCAGTAAACTATTCCTAGCCAAAGAAATTGAAGGAGGAGTAGATTCATGTTTGGTTTTCTGTTTCTTTTTGACAGGAAAAATGGGGCCAACTATGTTACTAATGGCAGACAGTGCTTCCCTAGGGATGGGCACAGCATTCAGACACAATAGGGAAACCTTCTCTGTTCCCTCTCCCAGGACCGACAATAGTGGTTCTCCCTTGTCCCTAACACCCACAACAGCCACAGAGGATGTGGCAAACTCCTGCTCCAGTGGCTTTAGGTGCTTCACCAGATGAGTAGTCTGAGGTACAACAAATGGCCACAGTACAGCTAACCACCTGCAGTTGAGGCAAACTGCTAGCTTGCGGTAGTAGCAAAGGCTGTTTGATAACTTTTTCTTTTTGGGCTGGAAGAAGGACCAACCACAGGACTCGCAATCTGTTCCATGATCAAGCTGAAAATGGTGGTGCTACCTGGGGAAAACAAGCAACAATGCCAGTAAAACCACCAGTCCTGAAAAGTTACTTTTTTACAGAAAAAAACACAGTAAAAGGCACTTTCAAACACAACGGCAGCCCCACAATGGAAAAAAAAATCAACACAATTTCTCCACATAAAATACTTTATCAGTCAGTTAACACTACTTTTAAAATGATAGAAATGAGTGCTCCATTTAAAAGTATGTTGCAGTCTCAAGACAATCCATTAAAATACAACACTCCTAGCTTTAAAATAATTTTCCTGTTGATGAAAGTAATAAGACATCAGTAAAAAATAAGACAATGGATGGTTTTCCCACGAAAGGGAACTTATCAGCCTAGCAAAGGAAAGCACAAGCCGACTGTCGATCCTCGCAAGCCTTAGAGGAGCATACCCTTTGGCAGCAGGAAAGCACTGAAGGGCTTTGCACCTAAACTTGTCTTTCAGTCAGCTCAGCTCATGCTGCTTGACAGTTTTGGTGTGTGAAAGATGCCCTGAAGCTTAGGAAGCTGACTAGCTGCTATATTCTTTGCATCCCATAACCCATTTAGGTAAGGCTATTGCAGCAGTGATCAATATGAAGAACATGAGTTAATCTTGACAAAACTTTGGCAGAGGGAAAAATATTCATAACTGGAGAAAATATAGTATTTGTGCAAAATGATTATTCACTGTACACCAGGCAGAAGAGAAGCAAATTTATCCCAGTAATCAGGGAATGTCAATAAGGAGAGGTGAGATTCAAGTTACTGTATCTACTTGTCTTCAGAATATTTTCTTCTGGAGGAACAGTCATTTTTGGATGTAGAACAGGCTAAGGAGGAAAATACAAAACTTTGTCTAACAAAAAGTGAACCATCAAACATAAGGGGCTCTGCTTCTCATTCTTCTGACAATAAAGCTCATACAGAGATTTTGCCAGTAAAGCATTGTCCAGTGTTCCAAAGCAAAATGCTTGAGAGAGAGAAAAAAGGCAGAGGAATTCCATGGTTCTAGAAGAATTGGGAGTACCTTGGACTTGGAACCATAGTTTGCAGTTGAGAGATGGAGATGAAGAAGTAGACCAGCAACACTGAAATCAGTGAATAAGTGTGAGACTATAAAGCATCAATCAGATTTATGAAATGGGTCTATATTAATTCATTGAAAAATAATTCCTGCGAACGGCCGTTCATCGAACGTTCACTTCAGTGAACATTTTTCTAAGGGAAGGGATTACTTGTCCCCCCACACTGACCATAACACAAACCACATTATATCAAACCCACCAAGGTGGGAGAGGGCTGCACTCCCCAGCCCCCTACTTATATATATATCAACTCCGAAATCACACTACAGTGGGGAAAAGGGCAAATTTCCTAATGCTAGATAACAACTAACTCCCTTTCCTTAGAATAATGTTCACCAAAATGGATGTTCGATGGACTTCTGTTCATTGGTTTGTGTTCAAAGAACGGCTGTTTGCTGGATTTAGTTTTTGACAAATTAATATAGACCCTTATGAAATATGGCTTTAAAAGAAAAAAAAGGGCTGAGAAAGACTGGATTTTTGTTGATTTTGTTAAACTTGTGTGTGTGGGGGGGTCTGACATAGATATAACGCATTTCACATCATTAATGTTTGGAGGGACACTAAAAGCGGGGGAAGAAAAAAGAAAGTAACTGTAAGTAGAACGATTTTAGTTCTTAACAGTACTTGTATAAAACATTTAGAGATGCAGATTGCATGTTATATAATAATTTTTTATTGACTGTTGTATGTGATAAAGGCACTAAAGCAAACAAGTACTTTTTTCTTTATTTAATTAAAAAAAATGTAGGTATTGCAATGTAAAAAGAAAAGAAAGCCTGGACAAAAGCATGTTTATGTTAAAAGGCTGTAATCGTGGGATGGGGATGGGGTGTAAAAGTGCACTAAGTATAATATAATATAACTTAATATAATATGAGTTTAAATGTTTTATTTTACTTTTGCATCGGTGAATGTCTAGATAAATGCCACCGGCTTAATCTAATGGCAGTTTTATTTGTTTAAGTGTTTTTTTTTTTAAAAATGAGAGACCACAATGTTATGAATAGTTTTCCTTTATCAAATAAATGTTCAGTGTTACTTGAGAAGTATAGTCTGGTCTTATGTTTTCATGGAAGCAAGATGATTAAAGGTGAAGGCAATACATCAACAGGTCTGGACATTACTAAGAGAAATGTAGAATTAAAAGTTACAAGAACGAACAACTCAAAGTAAAGTTTGAGATTATTGAAAGTGAATAAGAGATAGCAGGTTTTCAGGTAATTAAATACTTTAATTGATTTACTAAAGCAACGTATAATTTAGTTTTATTTAAAGACAGTTAGTGCTATTTTTCTTAAAGCTAAAATTAATGTATTCTGAAAGCATATACACTATTTTTCATATCTGGGAGGGAATAAAGATAAGACAAGAACAGGCAGCAATTAGTACAGATAGGTGCACAGGCTATAACGTGGTTTAGCATGGATAACCTTAATTTTAGGTTAGCTAAAGCCTGTACGTACAGCTGGCAGCTTGGGACAATTGTTCCTATTAGGATGATTAAGCTTCATTATATGAATATGCACAAAGCTGTGTGTGTTTATTTTAAGTTAACAGGCTACTGTTGATGTGTCTGTTTTTTGAGGGTTTTCATTAAAACAAAAAGTCTTGTAAAATGCGACATAGGTTCAAATGGAGATGACAAGAAACACCTGTATAAAGGATCAACCTGCCAAAAATAAGAGGGTGCATGTAACATGAAAGCGGGAAAAAGACATTTAAAAAACTGTCAAATATAATACGTGTGAATAACTTATTATTTTAATGGCTAAACTAAACATATCATTTTGGAATGTGAATGGCCTCACAGGTATAGACAAAAAGGTAAGAATACTGAATTATACTAAGGAATGCAGATTACAAACAGTTCTGCTACAGGAGACACATTTGGAGAGAAGTGAGCATGTGAATTTGGTAAAGAAAGGATTTCCTGATTGATATTCAGCAGAACATCAGGGACAAAGGAAAAGTGGAATACTTATAACAACTGCTGAAGGAGCTCCAATACTAAAGGAAGTGGGAGGAAAGATAGTAATGGTAGATTTGTAGTTGTAAGGGGCTACTGGCAAGGCAGGAGGATTACACTGGCTTGTATTTATATTCCACCTACAACTGCTAACACTGAGTTAAGAAAATTTGAGGAGAAATGATCAGCTTTCAGCAGGGAATATTACTTATAGGTGGGAATTGGGACTTGATTTGCAACAGTGAGGATGTATCTTGGAGACCTAGAAGGTAAAATATAACAGAAATGGGTAGAATTCTGAAAGAATTTAGGAAAATATCTGGTACCTCATATGTGAATTTAGTACTAGGAACTTGGAGAGAATTTACATATTATTCCCCAAGATACAAAAAGTGGGCTAGATTAGACAAATATTGTGTTTCTCAGGAACATGTGCATTTAAATGAATGCTTCCAGACTAGACAAATATTATATTTCACAGCAGCATGTGCATTTAATTGAAAGCTTTGACACATATCCAACAACTATTTCAGATCATGTTCCAATAAGAATTAAGATAAAAATGCAGGGTAATTAAGTACAAGTGAGACACTAGCTTTTCCCCACTTACCTGTTATAAAGAGTGGAATTTGAGGAATGCATCGTGGAAATTATTTGAGAGTTATTAAGGTAGATAGAAAGTTTTTCAGAAGTTATAATTAGTGACTGTGATAAAATAAAAGTGAAGTTGAAAAATATGGAAGAAATAAAAGAAATAGAGATGTGGTTAAGTAACAATAATTATTTAGAGGTGCTGACAAATGTTAAAAAGGGGGATCTCACAGAACAAAATGAGGTGTAAATGCAGAGTGCTAAAGAGAAAATAAGGGAGTACCTGGACAATATGCACAAGCTTAGAAAGATTGCTGTTAAGCAACAGTTTTTGATAACTCCATAGCAGAAAAACTTTCATCACAATGATTTGGACAACAGAAAGTAGTAAGGATTGCTGCCAGACTTAGGGAGCTTATAACAAGAAAAAACAACCAGATAGCATGTAGAGATATTACAGATATTTCAAAATATACAAAAGCAGGGGAATGTTGGAATCAAGAAAAAAAGCACAAATGGAAATATTTATGGAAGATTTAAGTATACCAAGACTAGAGGTAGGTAAGGTTCAACAATTAACAGTTAAGACAAGAGGAGATGAGACAAAAATGGTGACATAATCAATCTGCAGGAAAGTCTCCAGGAAGAGATGTATTCTTGCGCAAGTTTGGAAGCCAGGAGGAAAGAAAATGATAAAGATCTGGAAGGTTTTACTTAACAGTATTTTAAATAGATGGGAAGCACTGACATCCTAGAAGACAGCTGTGGTGGCTGTAATACCTAAAGATGGTAAAGACCCATTAGATCCAGCTTCATATAGGCCCATTTCCATTTTAAAACATGATTATAAAGTGTTTATGTCTACAACAGCTAAAAGAATGTCAAAGGTATTGCCAAAATTGATAGATATGGATCAATGTGGTTTTCTGGAGGGGAGGCAAACATTTGATAACAGTAATAGATCAATGTTGTTCCACAAGAAAGCAGAATGTAAGAAACTACTGCTGTTATTGGTGGGTCTTGATGTAGAAAAAGCATTCAGCAGAGTAAGCTGGGATTTTATGAGTAAGGCAATGGAAACATTTGCATTCTTCCATACAATAATAAGGTTAATTACAAGAATATAAGAGGCAATGGAGGCAAAAATTAAAGTGGGAGGGTTTATCTCTGATACGTTGTGTCTTAACAGAGGAACCAGAGAGGAGTATCCTCTTTCCCCTTTGTTATTTTCATTATATTTAGAGCCACTGTCAATGAAAATAAGGGACTCGGAAATCCAAGGATATAATTGGTATAGTAATCAGGAAAAGCTGGCTTTATTTGCAGACAACATTATTTTGTACCTAATAAAAAGTGTTATGGAACATTTTGAGAGAGTTTCAAATCTGTTCAGGATATAAAATTACTGAAGACATAACAAAGGCTATAGCTATAAACTATGTACCTCCATGTGAATTGGTTCAGCAATATCCATATTTATGGGGACGTGATAAAATGAAGTATTTGGGAGTACAGGTTAAAATTATTCTGCTATGGCAGCTAAGGATATGAGGGAAGAGAGTAAAGAAAAGATAATACAAAAACTGAGAAACAGGAGGCTCTTGTTTATAGATATGAAAATACAAGTAGTGAAAACGTTTTAGTCTCTTTAGTTTTATATACATTGCATGCTTATTTTTATCAACCAGAGGAGAAGTTGTGGACAGTAATGAATAAAGAGATGAAGATTTTTTTTCTCAGAGGAGAAAAGGGCAAGGGTCAAGTGAGATAAGCCAATCCTTCCAATAGAACAAGGTGGTTTAGGATTGTTTGATGTGAAGAGATATTCTAGAGCTACACAGCTAAGGCTCATGCACTTAACACAAACAGAAAACTATAATTCAAAGTGGGAAGGATGATGATGAAGCAAGGGGGAATTCAGGAAATAAGGGGAGAGTGAGATTTTGGATGCAGATCCTTGAGGAGAATAACCATAGCCATACAGATTGTTATACTCATTAAGTAGCAGAAAGTATTCTAAGAACTAAGCAATACTAGAATGGAGAAGGGAGGTTCTGCTGATAGGGGTGACTGCAATTAAGAGCACAGAAATTAAGAAAGGGGGATGGAATTTACTGGAGAAACTGGCAAAGGAACCAAGAATTAAACAGGGAAAGGTAATAGAATGGGATGAGGCCAAGAAGACATTTGGACTGTAGCCTAGATACTGCCTTCCCTATTAGGCATTGAAATCAGAGTATAGGCAAAGAGAAAAGGATAGGGGAATCCTTGGCAAAAGGCCTACTCTGGTAGAGTTTTTAACTGACTCTAAAACAGAAGTTGCTATTAAAAAGGGATAATTAGTAGGGCATATAAAATACTGCATGGTAAATATAGGAATCAATCAGAATGAGGTTAGAAAAGATTGGGAAGATAGAATGAATAAGCAATTCACAAGGAAACAATGGGAGGGCATGGTTTACTATCAAAATCTTGAAAGTAAAAACACATGTACGCAAACATAAAAAAAAATTCTGAATTTCTGAATACTAATTAGCTAAACATGTTGAAAACACATACATTCGAAATGATTGAACTAACTGCTTCAACATTAACGAATGTTTACCTGCTGACACTTACCAGCTTGCTTCCCAGCAGTACGAACGTATGCAGTTCAGTACTGCACATCACTTTAATTCACGTTTTTGCAGGGGGCAATCCCCCCTGCACCCCACACCCCCCTGTAAATTATATATTTCAAGCAGATGCCAAAGAATTTTTCCATAGGTAGATGGCAAATATTGGAGGTGTGATGGGGAACTGGGAACATACGTTTTGGAAGTTTAATGAGTTGTTGGACTCAAGAATTCCATACAAAGTTATCTGTCAGAACTACTGAGTGAGAAAATTGGTGTAACTAAGGAAATTATTTTTTTAGCTGGGATACAGGCTCTGAATTGCTGGCAAAAAAAACAATTACTAAAAAATGGAACTCAAGGACTAAACCAACTCTATTTGAATCACTGAATATAGAAACAGAGATAAAAGATTAGAAGTGAGATCTTTAGAAAAGGACAGAAGCACAATACATAGATAAAATAGAAACCGTGGAACAATATATGCAGAATAATGTTTTAGAGGAGGAGTGAGGTTTAAAGACAGGCAGGAAGTGATCAATTTATTATGTAATGGCCCTATCCCTGTATTCTGTCTCCTACAGGCTGCTGAGGGGAGAGCTATGCCTGACCTATTGCATATCTACAAAACAAACAGCACCAAAATTACCAATTCTAAAGACTTAAACCTTGCCTGTGATATAAATAGAACCTGCTGGAGAGACAAGTATGAATGCCAGAGACTACCCTGTCAATGAAACAGACTCCCCATCCATGTGGAGCAGAGTTCCTCCATAACCCAAATCTAGTGTAACTTGGACAACTGGATGGGAAACAGGAAATTCAACCCAGGTTTGGCACCTGTGTCTCCAATGGACACAGATAACCTGTAAATGGTTCATCTCCCAAGCCCTGCTTACACTTATCAAGGGTACCAGAACTCATCAGAGATATGGGATGCATGGCTAGGCTTAACAAAAGTCCCTTGTGGTCATTATCCTAATAAACACCCATGAACCTATGACTACTAGTACTGTTTTGAGAAGGTTTGCCTGGCTGTGTTCTCAAAACCTCCTAGATGACGTAAAAATGAGGTTTTTAAATATTCCTTTGGATAGAGTTTTAGTTTGTGGTCCCTCTGCTGCAGGAGCTCCACGAAAGTGTAATGAGGGGGGTAAGCTAATGCAGGGTATCTTTGATTTGTCAGGTCTCCTTTTCCAGACTTTCCAAAGGATTTTCTAATTCCTTGTCCAGTTTTGGCAAGAAACAAAATAAATCATCTCAGCAAAATGCTGATAGACATTTAAAAAGTAATGGTAAAGGCCTCTAAAAAGAATTCCCCAAAACAAAGGACACTCCAACAAGTTAGAATGATTGTTTAAGGGACCATATCCTCCTCCCTCCAGTATTCCCTTTTTCCCTTCTAGAAAGCCTGATCTCAGTTTTTCACTCTTTGGCAAGTGATGGTTTCAGACAAATCGGTTTTGAAAATCAATCATCAAGGTTACAGATGGAAGTGGGAGAAAATTTCTCTTTCCAGGAGCTAATGTCTGACTCACCAGACCAGAATCCTCTGTTTCCACCTCTCTTTCAACATATGTTGTCTCAGGGACTAATTGAGCCAGTTCCTCCTTCCCATTTTGGGAAATGTTTTTACTTTGTGATGTTTTGGTCCCACAGAAAGAAGATGCTTGGAGACCAGCTCTGCTCTTTCTTTCCTAAACCACTTTGTGATTGTGCCCAAGTTCAAACTGCTGTCACTTCAGAACATGTTACCTCTTCTTTCTCATTTGTGTTTTCTGGTAACACTAGATTTAAAAGATGCTTATATTCACATCCCTATTCATACAGATTTCAGATGTTTATTAAGGTTTTTGTGCATGGACAATATTATCTGTTATAGGTTCATAGGTTCATAGATTAGTACTAAGCTAACTGCCTTTGCGAGCCATTTTAAGCTTAGCCAATTATCCCTTGTGAGACTCAAACCTTGCACCTTGTGTTTATAAGGCAAACACCTTAACCATTAGGCCACCCTCCCAACCCTTTATCTGCCTTACTATTTGAACCATCCACTGCACCAAGAGTGTTCACAAAGTGTCTACCTCTAGTTATAGCTCATTGCAGGCTGCAGGGTATCCACATTTTTCCTTATTTAGATGACTTGCTTATCTTGGCAGAATCTTTTTCAGAGTTTTAGGATTCTCTCATTTTGGTTAGAGGTCTCCTGTACAGGCTGGAATTCTATGAGAACATTCAAAAATTCAAACAAAGACACTGGCAACCTTCAAACACTGGACCCCACCCAGTTTGGGTTCGTGAAGGCCGATCTTGTCTCGTGAACCTGATTGACTTCTTCGAATCAGTCTCCAGAGCCATGGACAAGGGTAAGGTGGTCCACACAGCCTATCTAGACCTTGCCAAGGCCTTTGACACCATCCCCCACTCTGGAATCATAGATAAACTTACTAAGCTTGGCATTAATCCCTACGTCACCCAATGGGTTGCTAACTGGCTTACTGATAGAACCCACACTGTAAAAGTAGCCGACTCCAAATCCAGCTCCAGACAAGTAACAAGTGGAGTACCTCAGGGTTCAGTCCTGGGACCGCTCTTGTTTGGCATCTACTTCTCTGAAGTACAGGTCAACACTAAGGGACTCTGGCTAACAAAGTTTGCAGATGACTGCAAACTGGGAGCCATTACTGAATCCCCAAATGATGTGGATACTCTACAAAAGGGCCTTACAGAAACAGATGCTTGGTGCCAGAGCCATGGGCTCAAGCTCAATGCCAAGAAATGTATAGTTATCCCCTTTGGGAAAAACATGTATCTGTGAATTACCATATGGGTGGCAGTACACTAAACACAGAAAGTGTGATAAGAGACTTAGGGACACAGGTGGACAGTGGTCTCACCTTCGATAACCACATCGCCACAACAGCCAGGAAATCCTTCTATGTGGCACACCTCATCACTAAGGGCTTTTCATCCAGATCAAAGGAGGTAATTGTCAAACTGTACTCATCCCTCATTAGACCCATTATAGAATACAATGCCCCATTTGGTATGTACCTCTCAAGACATCTGCAACAACTGGAAAGGCCGCAGAAATACCTCACTAAAAGAATCACAGGCCTAAAGCAGATGCCCTACACTGACCGCCTTAAAAAACTCCAGCTATACTCTGTCGCATATCGTCTACTCAGAGGCGATCTCTGCTTAACATACAAGGCCATGTCAAACCGAGAGCTGTTGTACATGCTACACTTAAAGAAATCCCAATCCCTCAGAGCCACACGCTCCAGGGATCTAAACCTTGTCATCACAATAAACAAAACATGCTGGAGGGATAGGTTCCTGACCCAGAGACTCCCCAGACTCTGGAATAGATTGCCCATACATGTCAAGCAGAGTGCCTCTTTGGCCCTCTTCAAAAGGAACCTTGACGATTGGATGAGAGAAAGGAAATTCACCCCAGGGATCACATCAGTCGCCCTGCTAGACAGGGGTCCAGGAAAGTAAATAGTATGGGAAGAAATAGCCAGGGAATTGTTATGGCTAGGCTTGTATAGGCCCTAGTGCTGATAGCCTAGTACCAACCTATGAACCTATGAGGCAGTCTGCATAGGACAGGTTACTTATGCCCTGTATTCTTTTAGTGAGGAACCTCTGTGGACATTCCAATTGTTGGATATGTCTGGTTAGGTACATACGAAAGGGGGGCATTGTACTCAGTGGTGGGCATGATGAATGCCAAATACAATGGAATAATGACTTTCTTGGACCTAGATGCCATACTTTGTTTATAAGTTACACAGCATAGAATGATTTATTCACTTCTGTAGACACTTGATGGTCAAAGGCTAGACTGCTTCTATGTTTGTCCCCAAGTCTCTGACTGAGTCGAATCTTAGGGGTGTGTTGACAATATGACAGTTACCAGCAGTGGATGACTTTCTGAAGGATAGTATTATGTATTTCTTGGCATTTAGCTTTAGTCCATGTATCTGATACTAGTTGTTTGTCTGTGTCAGCCCGGGATTCAATGACAGCTCCTAATTTGCAATAATCTGCAAGTTAGTCAGCCAGAGGCCGATGATATTGGCCTTGACTTTAGAGAAGTAAATGCCAAAAAGGAGCACTCCCAGGACTGATCCCTGAGAGAGAGAAGTAAATGCCAAAAAGGAGCAGTCCCAGAACCAATCCCTAGAGACTCTGCAGAGGTGGCCTCCCCAGTTCTAATTTCCTGGTCATGCCTGTGAGCCAGCTGGCTATCAAATGGGTGACATAAGGGTTGGTACCTAACCACTTGAGTTTGTCAACAATGCCCAAGTGGGGTATTATGTCAAATTCCTTGGGCAGGTCAATGTAGGCTGAGTTAACCATTTTGCCCTCATCCATTGCTTTGATGACCTTCTGAAAGAAGTCCAACAGGTTGAGTAGGCATGACCTGTCCTTAATGAAACCAAAGTGGGTTGGGTCCAGTGTCTGGAGGTTTACTGTGCCATTACTGATCATTTCCATGATAATTCTTTCCATGGCTTTGCATATGAGACTAGTGAGACTTATGAGTCTGTAGTTTCAAAGGTCTGTAGATGGCCCACCTTTGTGCAGAGGAATGACTGTTAGTGTTCTCCATTCATGAGGCACAAAACCTGTTTGGAGGCTACAGTTAAATAGTGACTCCAGAAGTCCTGATTAGTCATGTTTCATGCTATTTAGAAGGCATCTTGGGATACTGTCTGGGCCTACTGTTGCATTGTGCTTGGCCTTAGAGAGAGCACTAAGGATCTGTTTCCTAGTGATAGCAGGTGGAGTTATATCTGATGGTATTTCCTGAGGGAAGGGTGAGGGGAAGAGAGGGGTAACGTTGAATCTGAATTTTTCTGCCAGTAGATTTGTTACAGCTTCTGGCTCATTATAGGTGGCTCCATTTACAATTAGTTCTGCACACAATTGTGTACTGCCTTTGAGGTTGCTGACATAGTTAAAAAATGCCTTGTAGTTGTTCTTGGCCTGGAAGGCCAAATTTACCTCAAATTTTGTCTTTGGTAGACTTTATTTGTCCTCTGAGTTGTTTGCTTAAGTTGATGAGAGTGTTTTTATCCTGCTGGGTGATGCACCTCCTAATTTTTGCCATGATTTTCTTCCTTCTGTTATACAGCCTGTTGATTTTGTGATTCCACCAGGGTGGCTTGTTTTTTGAGTTAGTTCTGTACTTCGTCTTGGTGGGTACACAGATGCATCTATGCAGCTATTAACATGCTTGTATAGGGTTTCTATGAACAGTTCTCCAGCATAAACAGTGTTCTTAGGGTGTATGGGGGCTTGAAATTTTGCTAGGTTTTCATGTAATGGCTGGAAGATAACTTTTCTGGATATTTCAGGTTTAGCTGGGGTTCCAGGTTTTATTCTTACTTCAAAGGAGACCATTTGTTGTCTGACCTTACCCAAGAAGATGTTACACTAGGGTGTGTGCAGCACTCTAACATATTAGTGAGGACAAGATCTAGTATGGTTTCACCCCTGGTTGGTGTATTGACAATCTTGTCCAGGGAGTTTGTGTTGACCAAATATAGTCATAGCCCTGGAAGAAGTATCAAAAGAGTCATTCACACACTTTAAACAATGAGTTGTGACTTATAAGATGGAAGAAACTAAACCATCTTAAATAGATTTTTCCTCACAAGAAGAAATTTTAGAGAAAACTTTCCTCATACTTTCACAGTTAGTCAGAATAAACTTATGAGACTGACAATTCAAAATTCTGAAAGTTGCAGAGGCATACATTTTTTTTCCTATACTTATCAATTATTTTCCCATCCTTTTCAGAAAGAGAGGATTGAAATTAACTAAATGTTTAGCAGCAGTAGGATTAACTAAATCTATAGCTGCTGGGTCAGGTCTGGGATGAGTGTATAAAAACTTAAAAAAAAAAATGGAACTTTATACAATCTATCTGCCTTTTTAGGGACAGAAGGCTGACTATCTGGAAAATTGCAAGCTAAGACACAGATAACCTCGAGTGCTGACAGCCCTGGGGAATGTGTAAAGGTTCTGTAAATCACATTTGCAATGGCTCATAGTATTTTCTGAGCAACGGAGAAACATCAGTATTTTCTCAAGGAAACCACTGGCAAATTCTGGAAATAGTCTCATAGAAAGAGAGACCCCCCACAGGGAGAATCAGATACCATGCTCTCCTCTGAAGCTGAATCAGAAATCTGAGGTGAAAATCCTGCATTTGTCCCTTCATCTTCCTGCCCAGATTCAGGATCTTGAATCTCTTTAGGAAAGGAAGTATTCATTTTTTCTTTTACCAGAAATCACCTCATAAGAAGGGTCAATAGTCTGAATAAGACCCTCTGCCAGATTTAGTAAACTACTCCTGCCAAGGGAAATTTGAGCAAGAGCAGATACATGTCTGGTTTTCTATTTCTTTCTGACAGGAAAAATGGGGCCAATGGAGTTATTCATGGCAACAATAGCCTCCAAGAGATGAGCACAACATTCTGACTAAACAGAGTTTCCCTGTTCGCTTTCCCATGACCGACAAGAATGGATTTCCCTTGCCCACTGAGAGGACCCCAGAAGTCACAGAAGATGTGGTTAACCCCTGGTCCATAATGGGTATGGATGCTAAACCAGAGGGGATCCAGGGTAAAAGATGAGTGGCCTGTGGAACCAGCTTTGGCCACAGCAGAGTCACCCACCTGTGGCTGAGGGAAATTGTTAGCCTCTTGTGGTGGCAAAGGCTGTTTGCTTTTCTTTTTCTTTTTGTGGCTGGAAGAAGAACCAGTAGTGGGACTGATAGTTTGTTCCATGGCCAAGCCAAAAACGGTGCCTCTATTTCCTGGGAAAACAAGCAGCACAAGCTGATAACTTTCCCATGAAAAATTCAGTAAAAAGTACTTTAATGCATTTTTTGCAGTACCCAAATTAAAATAAACACAGTTTCTCCACAGCAAAGTGGTTTTCAATCAGTTTTAACAACTTTCAGACTGAGAGGAAAAAGTGTGCTCTTGTTTAAAAGTAGCCAGGTCTCATATCAGCCCATTACGACACAAACTCCTAGATAACAACAGCTTTCCTAACAAAGACAGTATATTTAACTCATTGCTTCCTACAAGAGTATAGTCATCAGGAAAGCAAAGCTCCTGTGTACACTATAAAAGTATAGTCATCTTTTCAGGAGACTTTCCTGTTACTCTTGAAACAAGTATACTTGTCACTGTTTTCAAAATCTAATTTCTGAAGTCCTGATAAAGTACATAAATAAAGCAGGCTTTCTCTTCTCTGTTAATACCTGCTGCATTTACTCAGTAAACATGTGCCTAAAAGGCACTGCTAGAGAAAAAATGCATCTCTCATGATTATTCTACACAAAATGCATATTAACTTACAATTTCTTCACAAATATGTTTGATAAATTATTTAATATTTGCTCATGTTAAAAATTATATGTATTATAGATGCGTAGTTATGAAAACCACAAATACTTATTGTAGTTCTGAGTGTTTCACAACTGCATTCTAATATCAAGCTGCAAGTGTATTAACAGATGACTGAAGATAAAGAAAGTGCTGAAGGGGTTAAGGGATGTTATAAAGACTGGTTTCTGAAAGCAAGAAAGAACACACTGTATGTTAGCTCTGACCTTCCCAGGTTGAGATGGGTAGTTACAAGGAATGTTGGGGAGTTAGAATGTTACTGGTACTGTAATATACAAGGTCAAAAAACAAGACTGATTAACGAGCCAGGTGGCTTGTGTTTTTCTAAAACATTATTGTTACTAAAAACATGATTGTTGAGTGTTCATGTGCAGCACTAAGTGAGAAGCACGAGGGTCTGCAGAAATCCTATTTGTCAGTGTCAGTATTCTGCATGCATAATACTGATAAGAAAATAAAATAAAACCTGTGTATTTTTACTGCTTGGTGAGACTGATTTTTTTTAATTGTGAAGGCAGTCCCCTAGCACTTACGTATGTGGATTTAAATAAAGAGAAAATGTTTTGCACATTCTTTAGAGTTATTCGTGACTCAAGACTAAAAGGGAATTAATGGTATTTATGTATATTTTAAACTGCACTTTAACAATACTAAGACCCTAACATCCAGGCAAGTCAGTTGGAGTTGTTTGGGGAAAGTATGCATTAAACACTTCTGCTCTTGCATGCGTAAATCCAGTCTGTGAGGAAGTTTGTGGTATTTGTCCCTGGCCAATTCCAAAAGAAGAGAGAACTACTATTGCCTGAGCCATAAGGGAGCCACCAGTGTGATATTTGGGGATTCCTTCTGAATCTTCAGAAGTACCCTAGAGGTGAGTGGAATGGCATATAGGAACATTCCTGTCCATGGAAAAGAAAAGGCATCTGTCTTCCAGGTGTTCTTGCATGGAGTCCTGGAGCACAATTTTGCCAGATGATTGATTAGACAAGAGGCAAAAAGGTCTCCCTGAGGAACTCCACATGGATAGCTCAAAAATGTGGAAGACCACCAATCTAATTTCCACTTGTGAGGGTCTGTGTTTGTCCTTTTCAGCTTGTGTGTCACAGAATATTGCTCTGACGGAGTGGAGGATGGCTGTAGAGTGATGCTGTGCTGTAAAGCTATATCTCATGCTAACATGGCTAGTCTGTATAAGGGGTAAGATCTGGCTCCCCCTTGCTTGCTTATGTACCACATCACTGTGGTACTGTCTGAAACTACTTTAACAGATCATGGGGACCAAAGATGATTCTGACAGTTGAGAGACTTGATAAGAGCTAGCATCTCTTTTAAGTTTATGTGCTATGGCCTGTCTTTCTTGCTTAAGAGGCCTTTTACCTTTTCCCCCTTAATACTGCTCCCCCAAGCAAGTCTGAAGAGTGTGTAGTGACTGACTGCTTTGGAGCAGGAGGTGAGAAAGACAGTCTTGGAATCAGGGATATTTTATGTCTACTCCACGTAACTTCTCTGTTCATAAATCCCAGAACTGGAATTTGAAAAGACAATGGATGTTGGTGCTGGGACCAAAGAGATTTCAGACAACATTGTATCTTTCTCATATAGAGTCTTGCATGAGGTATCATAAGAATCCTGGATGCTATGAGAACCAGAATCCTGAAGTATTCCCTTGCATGACTGAATTCTGAGTAGATAACACACTGGAATAGATCTAAATATATATATTTTTTCTTTGGATGAAAAAGCTGTTTGTATTGTGGTGTCTAGCAGACATCTCAAAAACACAATACTGTGTAATGGATTTGAAAATATACTTTTGAATGTTCTCTGAGAATCCCAGACTGTGTTGGAGATGTCATTCAAATGAGAGAGTCCTGAGACCTTGAAAAAGACTTGGCAGAGATGCACAAGTTGTCTAAATATGGAAAATGTGGATACCCTGTAGCCTGCGATGGACTATGACAGCAGCTAGACATTTTGGGAAACAGCAGTGCATAGCCCAAAGGGAACTGCTAATGTGATCCAGAGAAAAAGAAATCTGGAAGAATAGGAATGTGATGATATGCATTTTTTAAATCAAAGGTTACTTAAGAACTCAAATGAGGAAGAAGGGGTAACAGGTTTTGAAGTGAAAGCATTTTGAACTTGGGCACTATCACAAACTGGTTTAGGAAAGAAAGAACCAGAACTGGTCTTCGGGCATTTTCTTTTTTGGTACTAAAAACATTCTTGAATAAAATCCTCTTCTGAACTGGGAAGTAGGAACTGCTTCCATTAACCTCATGAGACAGCATGCATTGTAGGACAGGAGGAAGCAGAAGGGTAAATTCTGGTGGATGTGAATTCTCTGGGAAGGAGGAATTTCTTCCCACTGCCATTTTTATTGTTGCTAGATAAGCTTCAGAACCACAGGCACCAGAACCATAGAGTGAGGGGGAGGGAACCCCCCCCCAACACACTTTTACAGCTGCAAGACCTGTAACTCCATGGAGGTTTCTTTAAGGAGGACTCATAGCACGCTAACGTGATAACGTATATTTGAAAACAAAAGTGCACAGGAGCTTTTTGGAAGGGTTAGCTGATGGAAGGTATGCTCTGTTTTAGCTGCTTTGCTTATGGAAGTGGAAGGTATGCTCTGTTTTAGCTGCTTTGCTAATGGGAGTGGAAGGTATGCTCTGCTTTAGGGAGCATAGTGCTTGTTCGTGATGCAAATTATGAAAAGTCAACTATTTCCACATGATATGGACTTGTCCAGATGTTAATCCATTTTTGGCTAAGATGTATTACTCTATTGGGCATTGCAAATCAGTCTTGGGAATTTCTAGGAGTTATTGTTTTGTTCTCAGTAAACTTTGGGGGCAATGAGAATAGCGACGACATCTATTCTCGGTACTATCTTTAAATTTTATAAAATGGGATGAAGCAAGGAACTGATTATTTGCTTAAATAAGGATTTATGTTCTAACCTTGGGAATTATAATGGGTTACATTCTTTGTGTTCCACATTTTATTACAGTTGGAATATTCGATGGACTGAATTACAGTACATTTTCGTATTTTATTTAACTGTACAATTTCTAATTACGAGATTTTTATGCAAGCTTAAATTAAGATCTTTATCATTTTCCTGTTTGCTTCATTTTAACTATTAGAGCTTTAGTGCTTTTTTTTGCTTTGTTGCGATTTCTTTTTTCTGTAGTCAATGTATATTGTTCATGTAACTGTATTTTAATAAAGTTTGCTTTCTCTGAAAAAAAATAAGAAGACTGCCTGACTTACAGAATTTAACACACACTACAATACTTATTAATGGGTCTATATTAAATCAGCGAACGCTTAAAAAAGTGAACGCTGATTTATCGACCCAATGTAAGTGAAAGCTTAAAACCCCGAACACTTAGAACAGTGATTTTTTAAAAAATCACTGTTCCAAAAAAAAAAGAATCTTTAAAACATTACATAAAGTGGGGGGCTTTGCCCCCCTACTTAAATATACCAACTCCGAGACTGCACTAGAGTGACGAAAATGGCAAAATAATGAAGACAGCCAAGCGATTTCTTTCCCAGGGAAAGAATTCACTTATATGCCGTTTCAGTATTTTGCCGTTTCATGCTTTCAAGTTCAATCAAGACGCATTTGAAAGAATGCATCTTCGATCATATAATAGGGAACCTTATTAGCATTCCTGTCCTCCATTGAAGAACACATTTCTGACTAATTAGTTAGGGCTATACAAAGTGATTTAAAGAATAAAATATAAGGAATTATAAGATTAGACAGGCAGGAAAAAGAAGAAGGTGCAAATCTACAGCATTAACATGATTAAGCTTTGGAAGCAATTCAAACATTCTGTGGCTTGCTTGCATGTTGAATTTCATACAGAAAAGAGTAGAACATCTTTACTTGAAGTTCAGTTAGATGAATCTTGGTCAAAAGTACAAAAGCAGGAAATAAGGAATTTTTTGTATGAAATAAATCTGTTCTCAGACATGACCAAAAGAACTAAACTGACAGAACATAACACAGAGACAACCACTGGAATGATGGTTGGACTGAAACATTAGAGAGTTCCTGAGTCAAAGAAACAGATGGCAAAAGAAGTTCAAAAGACAGTCATAAAGTGTGTCCTAGCTTAACTAATAGTCTTCATCACTATATTACCAACAATGATGGTTAGACAGGAACAGTGAGTAAGAGAATCTCAAGATAGTCAACCTAAGACACTCTTTGCTACTAATACTCTTAAATATAACCCCTCATGTACTGGTCTGCTAGTACTTATACATATAATCCCCTAAATTATCCATAAAAGTACACTGTTCTAAAAATTAAACATCAATATTGTGGCAGACTGACTCTCACACTAGTTGCTACATACGAAACCACTAGACACAGTGAAATGCCACTTGTAAAACCACAGTAAAAACACAACCTTCACTGTAAACAAGATCATGGTAACACAAATATCATGAAACTGTCAGCTATGATAAAAAAGCCTTTATTCCACAGTAATAGTAAGAACTGGTTAAGCGCTTTCATCTACAGGTAGTAGACTTCCTCAGAACACTCTACAATTAAAAAAGATGGGTTTAAATACATAAATTCCTCCAATCAGATTACATGATTAATTGTAGTCAATTGTCATTTAAAGTGCTCAGTGCAGTAATAACTTATATATACATTGCTCCTTATACAATGCTGCTAAAATCCAATAAAATCACTTACTCAGAATATGCATCTAATGTAAATACTTTTTCACTAATTTATTTTTGCTTCTAATACTGGTTTAATGGAAATGCTTTCATTAATACCAGGATAAACAGTTGCATTTAACAATATCTCCCATTTTATCTCCTTCTCACCCAGTTTTACCTTTATGTTTCCACCCTTAGGGTTTGATTTTACTTGCTCTAAAATGGCAAACTTAAAATTATCACAACTTGCGCTTCCGACTAAATGTCTATACAGTGCATTTTTTGTGTCTTTCTTACTTATGCAGTAAAAGTGGTCATAAATCTGATTTCTTAAACATCTGTCAGTTTTTCCCACATAGTAACAAGGACATCTGACGCATTTAGACAGATATATCACATGTTGGGTCCGACAGTTATCCTTCTTAAATCTAATCTCAGTTTGGTTAACATCCCCCAATTGTAAGCTCCTATCTTCCAGTATAGCAAAGCATTGGTTACATTTTCCACACTTACTAGTACCTCCTATCACACCTTTCTCATTGTTGACTATAAGCCCACCTTCAAATTTGTTTTTTAAATTCCAACCTGTCTTAAATACAAATAATGGCTTTTCCCCTAGTTTCTCCGCTACCATAGCATCACTTCTCAAAATATTCCAATTCTTACCTACAATTTATTGTACGTCTTTACTCTGTTTACTATACTGTACTATACACACTCTTTTGTAATTCTTAATGGGTTCACTCGTAATCAATCCACTAGGGGTGTTGAAATTTGTAACACCTAATAGAGTAATTTTTTAGAAGAAACAAATCAGGGATGGCAAGGAGGACACAGGGAGGATGATATGGGCCGGGTATTTGTAAATCGAGAGACCTCACCTTACAACAGAAGGTGGCCCAACAAGAACAACCAGAGAAGGTGGACATAGGACAGGAAATCATTCAACATAATGACGTTAAGTTTAGTTTAGGTAATTTTAATATTTTCAACCATACACATTTTAAGTTAAAAAAAAGAACATTTTTCACTGTTTTCAAAAGGGATGAAGTACGTCCCAAGTACTAAGGTCAACTTAGTGGACTGTATATAGTGGAATTTAAACTATATTTACAGAAACTAAATTTAGCTTTATATTTTCAGAATGAAAGGGGGAATTTTACTGAATGTGAAACTAGGAAAGGATGCACATTCATACCACCTATGAACAACACCTTAGCAGCGTATGAGAAAGTAGTCATTGATGAATTATATAAATACTTTGCAAATCACAAAAATATCAATATAAAATATAATTTGAATAAGGAAGAATATGCCGCTTTGAATGAACTTTGTAATGATAACAATGTTCGTATTATGAAACCTGATAAAGGGGGTGGCATTGTTTTATATGATAGCAATGACTATATGAACAAGATATATGATATATTGCATAATTCTGGTAATTATGACTCACTTAATGAATTAAACATTAGTTACCGTCGTATAGATTTGTTTCTAGAAGAATTTTTATTAGACAAGAGAATTGATACAGATTTGTATAAGTTTTTAAAAACTGAATTTCCCACACTAGCTACAATAGTAGGTATTCCTAAAGTCCGCAAGAATGTACTTGATCTACCTTTTCGCCCCATAATTTCTGGGAGTAAATCCAAAACGTTTCCGTATGGTAAGGTTATTGACAACTGGTTGAAATTAATATACAAAAGGGTACCCCATATAATTATTGACTCTTGGGACTTTCTAAGTCGATTAAAACCAGAATTATGGAAGGAAGATATTATTTTTTTAACCATAGATGTCATAGATCTTTTTTCTTGTATTCCTAAGGAAGATGGTATTATTAGGTTCAGTAATAGTATTCAGAAACATACACAATTTGGTTGGGATAAAGTAGCACTTATTACAGAATTTATGGACATAGTTTTAAGTCATAATTACATTTATTTCCAAGGAGAATATTATAAACAAACTAGGGGCGTAGCTTGTGCCCCCATATACGCTAACCTTGTTCTTCTAGATTGGGAAGAGGAGTATTTATTTAAGCACGTACTGTTTAAGTATGTTAGTTGCTATGTAAGATATTTGGACGACATTTTTATTTAATGGAATGGCACTATAGAGGAAATGGACATTTTTATTAATGACTTAAACATGGCTAGTGAGTATCTTAAGTTTACCCATAGCTTTAGTAAAGTAGGAATTCCATATTTGGGCACTTACATTTATTCAACCCCAGCAGGGTTTAAATCTAAGATCTACAGAAAAGATACTTTTAGTAATGCCTATCTAGACTATTCAAGTTGCCATCCCATGGGGCAGAAGTGGAGCATTTTTAAAGGACAGTGCATCCGTGCAGCACGTATGACGTCCGACTATCATGAAATGGTGCAGGAGTTAAAAAACATTAGTGAGATGTTTAGAAGACGGGGTTACCCCTCTAGACTCATAAGTGATATCAGTAGTTATGTCCAGAAAGAATGGGGCAAAAAATATGTACCTTTATTAGGTGTTACAAATTTCAACGCCCCTAGTGGATTGATTAGGAGTGAACCCATTAAAAATTACAAGAGAGCATTGATAGTACAGTATAGTAAACAGAGTAAAGACGTACAAGAAATTATAGGTAAGAATTGGAATATTTTGAGAAGTGACGCTATGGTAGCGGAGAAACTAGGGGAAAAGCCATTATTTGTATTTAAGACAGGTTGGAATTTAAAAAGCAAATTTGAAGGTGGGCTTATAGTCAACAATGAGATGGGTGTGGTAGGAGGTACTAGTAAGTGTGGAAAATGTAACCAATGCTTTGCTATACTGGAAGACAGGAGCTTAACATTGGGGGATGTTAACCAAACTGAGATTAGATTTAAGAAGGGTAACTGTCGGACCCAGCATGTGATATATCTGGCTAAATGCGTCAGATGTCCTTGTTACTATGTGGGAAAAACTGACAGATGTTTAAGAAATCGGATTTATGACCACTTTTACTGCATAAGAAAGAAAGACACAAAAATTGCACTGTATAGACATTTAGTCGGAAGCCCAAGTTGTGATAGTTTTAAGTTTGCCATTTTAGAGCAAGTAAAATCAAACCCTAGGGGCGGAAACATAAAGGTAAAACTGGGTGAGAAGGAGATAAAATGGGAGATATTGTTAAATGCAACTGTTTATCCTGGTATTAATGAAAGCATTTCCATTAAACCAGTATCAGAAGCAAAAATAAATTAGTGAAAACGTATTTACATTAGATGCATATTTTATGAGTAAGTGATTTTATTGGATTTTAGCAGTATTGTATAAGGAGAAATGTATATATAAGTTATTACTGCACTGAGCACTTTAAATGACAATTGACTACAATTAATCATGTAATCTGATTGGAGGAATTTATGTATTTAAACCCAACTTTTTTAAGTGTAGGGTGTTCTGAGGAAGTCTACTACGTGTAGATGAAAGCGCTTAACCAGTTCTTACTATTACTGTAGAATAAAGTTTTTTTTATTGTAGCTGACAGTTTCATGATATTTGTGGAACTGTGATCTTGTTTACAGCGAAGTTCGTGTTTTTACTGTGGTTTTACTAGTTGCCACATGTAAGGTCATACAGCAATTTATTTGGAAATGTCTTTGCAGGGAAAAATTATAAAATGTTATCAATTCAGTGTTCTTCATATATTTCTGTGCATCATTTCAGTTATTTGTGTAAGCACTGAAAAAAACTCTCTCACATTAGTGTAATCCCCATCATGGAATGTATTATGCTGAACAAATATTTGTTTAGTTTTATCTGTATAAATCCATCACAAAAGTTGATTGACACTGATATAATTATCAGACTATAATGCACTATGTTGTAACATTTTGTAAAATTTCTGCTTAACCACCTGAGTCATGGTTGAAAAGGGTCCGAAGAGCAGTTCACTTACCTGGTAAACAATGAATAATGAACCAATCAATCAATAAATAAGTAAAATAAGAATAACAGTCACAGAGTGAATGGAGCAGCCTAGTATCGTATTTACTAAGCTTAAATGAAGCCTTAAATTCTGTAATGACTTTAAGAAACTGAATAAAATGTCAATGTTTGACTGCTGCCTTATGTCCAGAGCAGATGAGCTGACAGAGAACCAAGGAAAGGCCAGACAGCTGAAAACACTAGACTTGACTTAGGGGTAGCGGTATATTCACTTTCTCTCTCTGTTAAAGAAAAAAACAGCCTTTGTAAACCCTGAAGAGTAATTTCAGTACAAAGGTGACCATTTGGATTACATGGAGCACCAGTCACCTTTCAGAGATGAATGGATAAAGTATTAAAGCCTCACTCCTGCAATCCTCCTGCTTATCTAGATGATGTGATCATCCATTTATAGTGGAAGTCTCACTTACCCAATGCGCAGGCCATGTAAGAGGCTATATGACAGGCACGCTTGGCTGTGAATACTAAGAAAAGTAATCTGGGCATGGTGGAAGCCAAGAATGTGGGGTATCTTATAGGAAAAGGGGTGTTAAGGCCGCAAGAAGAAAAATGAGACCATTGATAAAGAGAAGGTCTCGAGGGCTTTTGTTTGTGTTCCAGTATTAAAGGCTTAGTTTCTGTTATTGGCAGTCATAATGTCTTTTTATCATTTTTGGATTTTATTTTTTACCTTTTAAAGAGTTATGGTTAGCCTGCTTTCCAATTTGTTCTGCTATTATGGAACAACTAGGAATGACAAAAGGAAAATAAAAACTTTCCACTCACTGCACATGCTTTGTTTCACCCTTTTAATAACTGAACAAACCACGTTAGATCCACTGTGTGGCTGGATAAGGAGGTGCACGTACTAAAGCTGGCTTTACATAACAGTTGAGAAAGTCATGCTGGATTAATGTGTCAATCGTTGGGATTAAAGAATGACAAGAGTGTATTACATGGTGATACACATACTTTTCCAGACTACAGAATACTGGGTATTTAAAACAGGAATTTCAATATGCAGAACTACATTGTATTCAGCAAATAAAATATAGTGCATGATTGGTTAAACTCTAAATTAGTGCTTCTCATCAGTACATAAGAGCTGGCACACATTTAACAAAGAAGAAATTAGGTACCTTTGTCATTGATATTAGGACAGGCTTAATACAGGTAGCTATGCAACATGTTTGAAATGAAAATTAAGGCCTCACCCATCTAAGGTAGAAAGCAGTAATGGAAAGCAAATATTAAGAGGTTTCAAGGAGAGGTAAAAAAATTGCTTGATGGGATGGTCTATATATAGAACAACTGGGTTTCCCAATAGTAACGTAGTAAAAATAAGATGTGTTTGAAAATTAGTGACATTTTAGCATGTAGCACAACAAACAGAAACAGGGCCAATTTTAAGGATATATGAACTAGGTGGTTGCCTTGGGCATGGGTTTTTTTTGCAGTGGGTCAGGGTGCCTAAGTGGCAAGCACTTGCATCAGTGTTGATTTAGAAAGTATTATTCTCTCTCTCTTCTCCTTGCCATCCACATCAGTCAAAATGGAAGATTTTTAACAAAAATGTCTTCCACATATTACTAATATAATCTGTCCTTTTGCTCTTCTCAACAGTGAACTGCCTCGTATTTATCAGAGACAAACAGATTAGCTGCTTTACTTATGGAAGAAGTCCATTTTAGCTGCTTCGCTTATGGAAGAAGTCCATTTTAGCTGCTTCACTTAAGGAAGAAGTCCATTTTAGCTGCTTTGCTTATGGAAGAAGTCCATTTTAACTGCTTTGCTTATGGAAGAAGTCCGTTTTAGCTGCTTTGCTTATGGAAGAAGTGTGTGTGCGAGAAATGCCCCAGTTACTTATAACTGGTGGTTAGAATTACCCAGGCTCAAACCCTGAACCTTAGGTACAACAGCCTGCATTCTCTACCCATACCACCACTTGTGATTCAGGGAGTCGAGTCCATAGCTCTCAACTGTTGAGATTGCCTTAGAATATTTGGCTCATACTTTTGGTCTGTTCCTCTTGAAATTTGTTGTTTTCTGGCAAATCAGTGAGAATGGAATTCATTAAACAATGATAGCCCTTTTGGTTTCAGTCTTTCACCATGTGTTTCCTAAAAAGATAGAGACAAACACTATTTTAGCAACTTTCTAAGATTATACAAGCAATATTTAAAATGTGTCACTGGTTTCGGGCCTTTGACCCCCCCCCCCAATAAATTTTGGCTTTTTCCAGATTTCTTCTGCTGTGAAATTGAAAGATTTAGTGGTCAAGTGGATGTTGCAGTGGCAGTGTTGATGACTCGCAAGTGGTCTTTGGTTTGATTCTCAGCTGGGATGCCTTTTGTGTGGACTCTGTCCTCCCTGTGTTTATGTGGGTTTTGGCTGGGTGCTCTTGTTTCCCCCCTATGTTGCAAAGACATGTGTCTGGAGTGTTTTTCCCTGGGCTTCTGGTGAAAATTGGCTTTGTTCCAAGTTGGACTTTCCCAGTAAATAAATGTTAAATAAAAAATTCGACAAGGAGCTGAGAGCTTCAGGGGAGGAGAAGTTTAGTGCTTCTTATTCCAAGTCTGTTTGTGTTGTTAGTAGCACAACAAGTAGTAGCCTTGCTTCTGATGCAGAAGGCTGTGGGTTCTACTCCCACAGTATGCAGATGGATCGCTGATACTGTACTGTGTTGTACTTTAAAGGGAATGGATGCTGCAGTCCTGCGAATGTCCTCCTTTGGAGGAGTTACCTAGTAACTATGAACCTGTTATCAGTTTGCCATCCATTCCCTATTGCAATATTAGTAGCTTATTATTTTTTAATGTAACATAAGCAATTTATTCTTCAAGGGCAATAGCCACTTTATTTGTAGATTAAACAATGAAATATAAAGTTGTTTCCTAGCAGCAACCTCTTCATTAGTTAGAAATCTCTTTAATGTGGAATTATTTAGATGACTTAATTCTGCAGAGATTTTGCATATTTACTGATATTGGTGGATTGTAATGACAGACGTTTGAGTGGCCTTTTATGGTTGGAATTTTCTGAAATGGATAGCTTTGTCATTATTGGTTCATACATTTTGTTTCATTGCTTACTAGAAGACTGTTCAAAACTACAAATTTAAAACACATTCTAACAACTTGTGCTGTATTATACAAGGAATATAATTTAATACAATCAGGAGGGTGAATCAAATAATACATACACGTATACATGGCCCTAAAAATGTGTTTGAAAACAGCCCACCGGAAAGTGTGAAAGGCTCAAAATCATGGGCAAACTTTAAGCTTTACTCTTGTTGCCAAAGCAATGGATGAAGGCAAAACAGTTCACACCACATTACCTTGACCTGGCCAAGTCTTTGACACCATTCCCTACTCAGGTGTAGTACAAAAGATGAATAATGTAGGAGCAAACACTTGCATCAATAGCTGGATTGCCAACTTGCTCACAGGATGCAGGAGATCAAAATAGGGGAAAAGACCCCCAGGGTTCGGTGCTGAGACTTTCTGTTTGGCATAGACATCTCAAAAGTAAAAGGAACTACCAAAGGGCTTTGGCTGGCTTAAGTTTGAGATGACTGCAAGCTAGGAAGAGTTATTGAATCCCCGAATGCCTTAACCATCATGCAGGAAGGTTTCTCCCAAATAATAACTGGTGTGAAAATCATGACAATGCCCGCTGAGAACTGACCCAATTGTTTGGCATTTGGGAACTTGTGTGTACAGTGACCTAACTTGACCAATATGTGCCCAGAGTCATAAGAAAGTCTTTCTATATTGCACAGCTTATAAACAAATTGATTGTGAATAAATCTAGAGATGTTGTTGTCCCCCTTTACAAAGCTCTCATTAGGTCAATCATTTTGTATAATGCCCACTTTGGCATGTATCTGTCCAGCCCCATGCAACAATTGGAATATCTTCTGAAACACCTTACTAAAAGGATACAAGTCCTAAACAATAAGTCTTGCATGGACCACCTCAAAGATTTATTACTATACTCGGTATCCTACAGAGTGCTTAGAGGTGACGTGCCTGGCATACAAGGCATTCTCCGACCTAATACAGATGGACCTACTGAACATCAGCAAGTCAAATGGCATCAGAAATACTCAGTCCAGGTATCTAAACTGAATGTTGTGGAGAGATGGATATATATCACAGAGGCTACCACTGTTCCAGAACAGACTATCCATAAAAATAAAACAAAGCACGTGTGTCCATATCCAAATACAACTTGGATCTAAGGGTGGGTAATAGAAAATGTACTCTAGGATTGCCCCTCATGTCATTAATGGATAGAGGCAGTTCCTAAATGCTGCATCCCTTACATAGGTCCCCTCAAATTATCTATGATATGATCACAGTTATTCTCACTAGGGCTAATATACAATTATCAGCCATAGGATAGGTAAGAACAATCAGAAAATGTTAATTCAAGCACCAAAAGGGAGTAACCTGATGAAGCATACTCGGTGTATGTGAAAGCGCTTGTTCTTTTTACTTTGTGGTGAATAAAAGAGCTGTTTTACTTTGTGGTGGATTCCGTGGTTTTTATCTAGAACCAAAAGGGAATTGGCTAAGCTTAAAATGTCCTCCAAGTGAACCTATGTTGTGGTAGTAAATAGTTATAAAAAATTGCTCTTTTTAAATCACTGAGTGCCCCTCTCACCCTCCGTCCCCACCAACCCCAGTCTTCAACAGCTTCTGGTGGCTATGTTCAGAACCCATTTTTCTGAAGAATATAGTATGTTGTCAAAGAGAGAAATGGAAGATTCAGACTTTCTGGAAGAGATAAGGGACTGCCAGAGTGGGAGGGGGTACAAGGTCCATTATATAATCATTCTGCCTTATTTGACTGTCCTTTATTCTGGGGTGTTATTGGTTTCTTTTTGGAAACTCACTGACAATACCTTTTAAATGTTTGCTTACCAGCATTCTGCTGACCTATTTATTTTGTTTCTTGCCAAATCCTGATGAGGGAAATCCCTTGAAAGTTTTTGAGAAAGAAAGCCAAACAATCTATAAGATTCCATGAATCAGCATACCTGTGTCATCACATTTTTGGTAGCACCTGCAGCAGAGTGACCAAAAACTAAATCTCTATCCAAAGGAGAATTCAAAATATCATTTTTACATCATCTGGGAGGTTTTGAGTACGCAGTCAGGTGAATGTCCTCGGTACAGTACCAGTGACAGCAACCCTGGATGTAGTACCTTTACTTTAAACAATGAATAGTGACCCAAAAAATGAAAGAAATGAAACTACACAAAGCAGATTTTTCTTCACAAAGGGGAACTGCAGATAAAACATTCCTCATACTTTCACATTTATTGAAAATAAACTTTAACATATGAACCCGACAAGATATAATTCTAAAAATCAGTTATAGAAGTACACACTTTTCCCCGAAACTTTTCAATAGCTTCACCATCCCTGTCTGTAGGAGGATTAGAATCAACAAAATGTTTGGCAATAGCTGGATCAACTGTAGCTACAGCTGCTGGGTCAGGTTTGGGATGAGTGTATAGAAACTTGAAAGACCGACGAACTTTGAGCATCTTATCTGATTTCTTAGGTGCAGTAGGGTGGCTGTTAGGGAAATCACAGGCTGTGAAAAACACATCCTCCAATGTTGACAGCACTTGGGGATGTGTGAAGGTTCTCGGAATTTTAACTGCAAAAACTCATAGTATTGTTTGAAGGACTGAGAAACTTTAATGTCCTCCCAATGAAAACACTGGCACATTCTGGAAATAGTCTCAGAGAAAGAGAATCCTCAACAGGGGATTCAAATAATATCCTCTCCCCTGAATCTATATCAGAAATCTGAACAGAAAACATTCATATGTTCATAGGTAAGTACTAGGCTAGCAGCCCATATGGGTCATTTTAAGCCTAGCCAAGTTCCCTTTCAAAAGTGGTTATCAAACCCTGTACCTTGTATTATACCAACTCCCAATCCATCACTTTCCTTTACATATTCAAAATCTTGAATCTCTTCAGGAAGAGGAATCTGTTTTTCTTTTACCAGAAACTACGTTATAATAAGAAGGATCAATAAACTGTACGAGACCCAGAGCCAATCCCATTAAACTTCCCCTATCCAAAGGAAGTGGTAAAGAGAAGATAAATGTTTAGTTTTGGTTATTTTTTGACAGGAAAGTTGAGTCTAACAGGTAGCTTAGCAATAGCTTACCCAGGGATGGGCACAATATTCTAAGCAGGGGCACCTTCTCTGCCTCTTTTCCCAAGACATAAAAAAGTGGCTCTCCCTTGCCCACTGAGGGGACCCAAGCAGCTGCAGAGGACATGGCTAACCTCTTGTCCACAGTGGCTGTATGGACAACACCAAAGGGATCCAAGGAAAAAGAGGAGTGGTCTGAGTAACCAGCTTTGGCTATATCAGAGTCAACTACCTACTGCTGAAGCAAATTACTAGCCTGCTGTGGTGGCAAAAGCTGCTTAATTAACTTTTTTCTTTTTGTGGCAAGAAGAAGGGCTGACTGAGGGACCAGTAGGTTGTTCCATTATCAAGCTAGAAATGGCACTTCTTTCCTGGGGAAGCTAAGCAGCACAAGTCAGTGAAAATACAACGTAGCTAAAAGTAACCTTTTCTCACTAAAAGCATATTAAACAGCAATTTAATATACTTTCCTAGCCCCAGAAAGTATTTACACACACACAAACAACAGTTTTAACACTTTTATACAGCTTTTAAATTGTCAAGTAAAAAAGAAAGCTCCCATTCACAGAGAACTCTGCAACATTTGTTAAGTGTTTCAGCTATAACCAGAGCCATCCAAGCTAAGAATATTTTCTTGATTTATTACACTTAAACTTGCTTCATACAGTGATCACTACTATTTTTGAGCATTTTTTTAAATAATTTATTTTACTTTGTGGCAAAAATAATAATTTCTAGTTCTGTTCTCTTCCTAATCACATTGCAGAAGGGCAAGTTAGCTAAGGACTTAGTTGTCTGGTAGTTGTTTGTTGTTCATAGGTTCATATTTTAGTACTAACCCAACTGCCCTTACGAGCCATTTTAAGTCTAGCCAATTATCCCTTGTGAGACTCAAACCCTGAACTTTGTGTTTGTAAGGCAAACACCTTAGCTATTAAGCCACCCTCCCAACACCTGGACTTGAGAGCTGCTACATTAAGAAATTCCAGGATCATCCATTTTGTGGCAGAAAGTGTTTACCTTGTCTCTCTGAGTTGGGAAACGCAACAAGAAGCTCAAAGTGTGGTCGCTTACTGGCTAGATGGCATAGGAGTCAGCTTTTAAGCGTTTCTTTCTGTACTATAAATCAGGCAAGTTTTCAAGGCTCCTTGTATATTTACACAGAAGTCTGCAATACTTTTCAAGTGTTTCAAATGTATCCAGAACCATCCAAGCTAAGATAGGACTATTTTCTTGATTTATCACACTTGTTCTTGCTCTATACAGTGATTTACTAATGTTTTGATAATTTTAAAGCATTTATTTTATTCCATGGCAAAAACGGTAATGTCTCTATTTGTTGGGTCTTCTACTTCCATTTTCCTCCTAATCACAGCAAGTTCTCTATTTCTTGGGTCTTCTAGTTCTGTGTGCCTCCTAATTACCTTGCAGAAGGGTAAATTAGACAGAGATTTAGTTGTTTTTTGTTAAATCTGCACTTGAAAGCTGCATTTACATAAAGAAATTCCAGGATCATCCACCGAGCAGCGGCGGTTAGCAGTGCTCTGTACAATAGCAAATGCCTAGACAGCAACATTTCCTTATAAAGTTACGATTAGGTGTAAAACCTGTTAAACAGTGTGGCATTGTGTCGAACTAAGTTTAGAGCAGCTAACTTGTGCATCAAATAGCACTACCATATCCTAGCAATATAACATCTTGCCCTTATCCCGAGAACAGCCTAACAGACCCCCTCTTAAAACCCAATCCTTAATCCTAAACAACATACCCTATTCCAGGTCAACATATATATATATATATATATATATATATATATATACAATTTCCAAATGTCTCTGTGGCCAGTTTGGTAGATTTGGGCATCTTAAGGCAAATTAGCAATTGTCTCATATTCTCTGACAACCAATCAATCATTCATTAAAGAAAATAATGCGATATGTGAGAAATGTAAATATACAGCTTCCTTGGAGGCAAAAAATCTCGCATACTACTGAGGTTGCCAAGAATGCCCACACTGCATCCCTCAGACACTCTGCTTACCACACATATGGATTAGCTTATGCCAAGGGACTTAAAAGTAACTTCCTAAATCTTAAAGACCTCAAAAGCCATCTAATGGCAACACTGCTCCTCAGCAATCATTTACACACCAAACATCTCACATAAGGCTACACCCAATGGTCCCCTAACAACAAAGACATAAGGCAAGCATGTCACTGGGGACTTCACTGTGCGTCTCACAGATGCCCCACTCACCAGGTTGAACAAGGAGAAGATAATGGTTAGTTGGCTATCTGGAGCCAAGATCCACAATATCACACACATACTCAAGTGAATGCATCCCCAAGTACCAATATGATTCTATCATAGTCCAAGTGGGTGTAAATGACCCAAGATGTACCGCATTGGACTACATGAAAAGAGGCATAATGTATCTCTTGGAGTATGTTTCAAACATAGGTATCAGGCTTGCACTAAGTAGCATTCTACCTATCTCGAGGATGATGTCACAATATGAACATAAAATGATTTAATTTAATAATTGGTTTAGTTTCTGGTGCGACTCCAGAGAAATCCAACATCTGTCAGCAGGAAAGGACATTGTCAAAAGACCAAATTGCTTTGCCAAGGATGGGCTGTACCTGTTCCCCCTAGGTTTTGTACATTGGCTAAAACTTTATCCATCCCCTTAGACTTAGAGCCTTTTTTATGCAATGTCAAAAAGACAAAACTACCCACATAGTGAAAAAGTCTGCAAGCAACCTTACGTTTTTACTGCTCAATGCTAGGAGTCTAAACAAAAAAATACACACCATTCAAGTCCTCCTCACTCTGGAGAATGTAGACATCTGTGCTTTAACTGAGACTTGGTTTAAAGCCATAGAAGGTGCTCCTGCAGTCTAAGGCTACAGTGCCTTCCACACATTTAGACCAACAGCAGCACAGACTGGGGCCAAAGATGGAGGTGACTTGATCTATGTTAGCAACAAACATACCACCAGATTGGTTAAAGGGGATGACATCACTGAGCTCATCCACATGCAAATCACTATAGACGAGGTCTCTCACCATATCATGGTTAGCTACAGGTCATCATCTATGTCCCAAGAGTTTCAATACTCTTATCTAAACCTAGAGGTGCTCAGTATCCAATCAAACACTCTATTTCTGGGTGACTTTAACTACCTCTCTACAGATTGGGAAACGTACACTGCCTCAAACTCACAAGAGCAATGCTTCTTGGACTTTAGTAACACAAACATCCTGGAACAGACAGTGCATGCTCCATCTAGAGGATCAAACATACTGGATCTGGTACTCACCAACATAGAGAGAGCACTGTACATCCCCCCACCTTGTCACATTCTCACTAGTGAAGTCAGACCACAAAGCTGACTCGTTTAAAGTAAAAATCAATCCAGAAAACTCAGTTAATCCAGTAACAGTTAAGAAATATTCAAAGGCGAACTACATTCTGTTAAGTGACAGTTTGTCAACATTCAAGGCTCCCCCCCAACCTCAAGACCACAGCAACCTATGCAGAATTATTCACAGAGTCCATATGCAAACATGTGAATGGCTGCATAGAGGCTGCTATACATACCAGAACTAAACCCAAAACAAACACCAAAAACAAACCCCACTGGTAGAATCCTCACTTAAACAGGGTATACAATAAAAGAAGAAAACTCATGGCCAAAATCAGGAAGATCAATTCCCTTAAAGACAAGCGCTCTCTTATACAACTAAACAAGAAACTCAAAGGTCTAATTAAGTCCAACAAGGCCAACTATGAGGTCAGTATAGCCTCACAGTCTAAGGACAGTCACAAGACCTTCTTCAGCTATGCCTGGAACCTTAAAGGCAACACATAGCAATATGCTAAACTGGTGTTGAATGGTACTACTGTCACCCAATGGGTGACATAGCAAATCTACTGGTTGATATATTTAGCTCAAACTTCAAATCCCACTCACCTCCCAGCTTCACCAGGTGAAATCCCCTCCAATATACTTGCTAAACTATTACCAGGGACCAGGTACTGACAGCACTCACTAAAGTCAAGAACACTGCCTCCATGAGTCCTGCCAGCATCCTCATATCCTCAGTTGCCTCCAGAACAGTCTTAAAACATAACCTATTAGGAATAATTGAGGCACTCTTCTACTACAGCCTCAAAACAGTCTGTGTCCCAAGTGAATGGAGGACAGCAACAGTCATTCCCCACAGTAAGGGTGGACGATCAACTGACCCAGGGAACTACAGGTTCATCGGTCTAATAATCCTAATGTGCAAAGCCATGGAATGAATTATCATGAAAATGATAAACAAGGACATTGGCAACCTGCAGACACTGGACCCATCCCAGTTTGGCTTTGCTAAGGGAATTTCATGCCTACTTAACCTAACTGGCTTCTTTGAGAGGGTCACCAAGGCAATCAAGGGTAAAAAGTGCATACTGCCTATCCTGACCTGGCCAAGGCATTTGATACAATTCACCCACTGGCCTGGGCATTGTTGACAAACTCTCAGAGCTAGTCATTAATCCATACATAACTCTCTGGATTTCCACCTGGCTCAGAGACAGTACCCAAGAAGTCAGGATCGGTGAGACCACCTTCACCAAGAGAAGAGTCACCAGTGGAATACCCCAGAGTTCTGTGCTGGGCCCACTCCTGTTTGGCATCTACTTCTCAGAAGTCAAAGCTAATATTCAAGGCCTCTGGTTCACCAGGAGCTATTACAGACTCCTCCAATGACAGCAACATCATGCAAAAGTGTTTACACAGACAAATGACTGGTGCCAAAGCCATGGCCTAAAACTCAATGCTAAAGAATGCATTATAATGTCCTATGGGAATCTGTCAATCCAAGTGAATTACTTCAGTGATAAAACACCCATAAAAGTCAACCCAGCAGTAAGGGATCTGGGAACATATGTAGACAGCAATCTGGATTTTAATCAACATGTGGCTAAGATAATAAGAAAATCATTCTGTGTCACCCAACTTATAGGTAAGAGTATGTCATCCAGGTCCAAGAAAGTTATAGTACCACTCTACTCGGCCCTTATCAGACCCATCACTGAATACAATGCCCCCTCTGTCATGTATCTAACTAAACACTTGCAACAGCTTGAACACCCACAAAGGTTTCTCTCCAGGAAAATTTAAAGCATGAACACCCTGTCCTAAACTGAACGCTTAAAGGCTCTGTCACTGTAATCAGTCTCCAGTCAGGCTGCTGAGAGGGAATCTTTGCCTAGCTTACATGTCTTCCTCAGACACAGCCCTGATGGATCTGTTGCACATGCACAAAACAAACAGCACCTAAACACTAGATCCAGGGAACTGAACTTCACTTGTCACCTAAACAGAACATGCCAGAGAGACAGATATGTGTCCCAAAGGATCTCCACACTGTGGAATAGGCTTTCCTTCCATGTAAAACAGAGTTTATCCCCCGACTCTATTCAAATGAAATCTTGATAGTTGGATGGGAACTCATAACTTTACCCCAAGTCTGGCCCCCATGTCCCCAAGGACAGAGGCCGTCAATAAGAAAAGTTTTATCCTAACACTCTCCCTACAAATCTTTAGTTACCTCCCCATTAACATGCTGCCCATATAGATGGCCATGATAAATGGGGACCCTGGGCGGCTAGGTTTGTAACGGCCCTAGTGGTCGTTAGCTTAGTAACAACCTATGAACCTATAAAAGTACATGAAAATTGTGAGGCAGTCAATAAAAACATATTTTCCTAGTTTAAAAGTACTTTCCTAAGCAGGAAAGTACAGTTGTGTAAGTCCAACTTAACCTGTAGCAGTAGAAATTCGAATTCCTCACTGCATTAGTGGCATTTAGCAGTTGTTTGTCAAGGTAACCAAGTACTGACCAGATTTCAAAAGCTCAGTTCCTCTCCCTCTTTCTTCCTGTGACAGCTGATTGGCTGAGCACATCCTGAGAGAGAAACCTGCAACTTTAAGACTTAAAGCCATCTTACTAACCTTCAGACATCACAAAAATCAAAAACTGGAACAATGCTATACTATAACAAAGGTACAAAATTTGTAGCAAATACCCCTTTAAGAAAACCACCACTGTATAGCACTGCAGTAAAATGCCTAAACTGGTTAGAACTACCCAATCAACTGACATATACTTAGCTTCTTATCAGTTATAAAATTATCCAGAATCCATCTGTTTGTCCAGCACTAAATAACATTCTACATAACTATGTTCTCAGTCAGTCATTACGACCCAGTGACCAAAAACTCTTCTGTCCACAAACTTATCAAATCTGCTAGGCCATTGTTTGTACTTGTACTATGTTGCTAAGAATTGGGACTCCTTATCTCTGTCCATAAGGTTAATAAATACCCCCTATCCTTCAAAACCATTCTGAACAACTTCCTAGCCAAAAGCTGGCTCTTTTCTTGCTCAACACCAGGATAAACTATATCTTTAAATGTGAAGAAATACCTTTTATACCTTACATCTCCTTGTTCTCCTTTCTTCACTACTTCCTTACTTCTATCAATTTTTCTCCTATGGCTTTCTCTCAATATACCATAAGCCTGCTTTTTTCCACTTCATATTGCAATTCCTGTTTATATTATACTAAATTACCTTTAATTTCTCTAAAAATTGGCTAAAATTTCTCTATTAAATCATTGCCATATAACATGTATCTGTTCATAACCAATGTTTCCATATTGTTTAACTTGGTATAATTATTTAAACTGTAGTTGCTTTTTAAATTATTTTCAAAGACTGAAAATTATTTTATTTTTTAACAAGAAACATCTTTATTGAATTATCACTTATGATATAAGCAATCATAAATTTATATAAATGAAAACAAACCATGACATATTTCAGTTGCAAACATTATACTTATATATATATATATATATATTATATACAGTCATTGTCAAATATTACATAGCTTATTCAGTTCCTGCCTTCCCTTAAACCTCATTCCTCCTCCAAAACATTATTATGTGTGTATTGCTCCCACAGTTATCATTCTTTTTCTATGTAATTTTCTCATACCCTTTGCTAAAGATCCTTCTAATTGTTTTATCTCTGTTACTACATTCACTACTTCTAGTACAGTTGGCTTAGATGTGGATTTACATTTTCTAGTAATTACTTTTTTGACAGGCACCAGAATTAAACTCAACAAGGACTTATTATATCTAGGCTATTCCCAATTCTGTGCCACAGCTCAAAAAAATAATTTTATACCAATTTGCTCACCCAGTACTTCTGACAGAGTTGTCTGCAGGGAATTTTAAAACTCTGCCAACTCATTACACTCCCAAAAATATGCTCCCATTACCTCTTTCTTCCCCATTACACCTCCAACATTTCCAATCTTCCTGAGGAAAATTTATTTGGATTCTGCTTGGGGTAGAGAAATACCTATGCAAACACTTCCAAACAAAGATCCTAAATCTTTTGGACATTGTTGCACATTTGGGAGCCATACATATAACCTCCCATTATTTCTTTTTAAACTGTTTATCTGGTTTCTTTTCCCAATCCTTTCTGACATCCACTATTTGATTCCAATAGTTATCATGCAACATTTTATATGCCCTTCTAATTATCCCCTTTTTCAAAGAAGCTTCTGTTCTAGATTCAACTAAAACTCAGCCAGTGGTCTTTCACTTAGGATCCCCCTATTCCTTTCTCTTTGCCTATACTCAGATATCAATCCCTGACAGGGAAACCAATCTCTAGCCTGCAGTCCAAATGAATTATTGGCCACTTCCCATTCTATTACCTTTTCCTCTCTAATTATTTGCTCCCAATAACTTAGTTCCTTTGTCAGTTTTCTCCAGTAAATTCTCCAGTAAATTACAGCCCACTCTTGCCTCTCTTCTATACCCCTAATTGCAGTCATCCTGTCAGAATCTCCTTTCTTTATTCCCGTGTTAGCTTAGTTCTTAGAATACTTTCTGTTACTTTATGAATAGTATAGTTCTGTAAGTTGAACTTACCATAACAGTAGATGTTTGAATGATCACTGCTGCAGTAGCCTTAACTACATGGGTTATATCCTGCCAAGGGGTAGATTACTATAGCTAACTATATTTGGGAGGTAGAAGAAGAAGGGTCCAGGAGCCCCTACAGAATGGTACTAGCAAATCATGAAGTAGACCTAGAGAAGTAAAACAGCTTATAGTGCTTTGTGAAAGTATGTACAGAAGACCAAGTAGCAGCTTCTACAATCCAAGCCATAACACCATAACAGTAGCCTTAGCTATACGGGTTATATTCTGCCAAGGATACAACAGCTGGACAGCTCCCAAAACTTCAAGGCACCTTCCACATGCCCAAATTGTTAAGCAACTTGAGCTGAGCTAACTAAAAGACAAGTCTGGGCACAACGTCCTTCAGAGATTCCTGCCAGCAGAGAGAGGGAGGGTAAGCCCTGAACGGACAAGGCCAGGAATAAAAAAAATAAATAAATAAACAAAATAAATAAATGTCCACACCCTGGCATAAAAACACACCAAAAAATGGGGGCTGGAGGGAGGGAGCAGCTACTGCAGCAGTGATCATTTGAATATTACTGTTAATGTAAGCTCAACCTACACAATTGAACTATGTTCTTCATATTGATCATTGCTGTAGTAGCCTTAGCTATATGGCACCAACTAGAAAACCTTTTCCATTTGCTAATATATGATTTTCTAGTAGCAGACTTTCTTGACTTCATTAGTACCTGCTGTACATCCTCTGAAAACAGGTGCCTAAAAATAATTAATATCATATCATCCAGGCAGTCAATTGAAGATGATTTATGTTAAGGTGTACCAAACACCACTGTTCTTGTGAGAGTAGAATTCTGTGAGCAAGCTTGTGGTAAATACCCCTGGCCATTTCCAAAAGAAGTGAGAAAGAAATTATGTTCTTACCATAATGTTCCATCTTGTTGTCAATCTTCATTCACTCTTGACAGTTGGGTTTTGGTTCCATCCTCAGAACCAACTCGGCCGATATAATAAGCTCGCGCCAGCCAGAAACTCTTGAGCTAAGGTTACCCATAGTGCTTCTCTTCCCTTCCCTTCAGATCGAGTTTACCCATAAAAAAAATAAATAAATAAAGTGGAGGCTTTGTCTGAGCAAATGCCCTATCATGTAACCAGGACCAGTTCTGAACCTCCAGGAGTCTTTGGAGGCGGGTAGGAGGGTGAGATGTCAAGAATGAATGAAGATCGACAACACAGATGGAACATTATGGTAAGAACATAACTTTTATATCTGATGATGTCAATCTTCATTCATTCCTGACAGTTGGGACAGAGTCCCTAGCTACTTTATATCCTGGGATACCCTATGGAAGGATATTCCTGAGCACTATTGAGCCAAAGGATGCTCTCCCCCTGGAGACCATGTCTAATTTGTAATGAGTGATAAACGTATGAGGGGAAGCCCAAGTAACTGCTGCACAAATATCAACCATAGAGGCTCTTGAATGAAGGGCTACTGAAGGGGAAACTGACCTGGTGGAATGAGCCTTGACTTTAGCTGATAAATACATTTGATTCTGTTGATAAACAAAGGTGATGCAATCTCTTAACCATTTTGCCAAAGTGACTTTAGAAACTGACTTGCTCAATTTAGGCCCTGAAAAAGACAGGAATAACGGGTCCAATTTTCTGAATGATTTAGCCCTAAGTAAAAACGTAATTGTCTATGTATATCCAATAAATGCAAACAATATTTTCCTTTGTTTGAAAAGTTTGGGAAGAAAATTGGCAGGTCAATGGATTGATTAATATTTGAGTCTGAGACAACTTTGGGTAGAGAGGAGGAAGTTACACATTACTAACTAAACATTTGTGTTCAAGGTCCTTATTTATTAACACATCTAAATAATTAATAACATCCTACCTGTATTCAAACTTAAATTGTAGAAAATCAGTTGTACCATTAATAAATTCAACAAATTCTTCCACCTCATGCTCACCCCCCCTTCCACACAAAAAACATATCATCAACGTAACGTACATAGACGTCCCATAAACTAGTGTGAGGGGATTTAAAAAGACACTTCCGCTCCCACCATGAGCATGATAATGTTTGCAAAAATGGGGGCACAACATGCCCCCATTGCATCCCCTGTTTATTTTATGAAAAACTGACCCTCAAAGTAAACAAAATTGTGTTTTAAAACAAGTTCCATCAATGTTACTAGGACCGAAACATCTTTATTATTAAACCTCCTCGAGTCAAAAAGAAACTCCTCAAACCATTCTAAGCCCAAAATGTGTGGGATAGTATTAAACAAATTCACAACATCAATAGTCAAAAATGAAGTATAATCTTCGACCGTAACTTTGTTTAGTTTTTTCAAAAAGTGCCATGAATCAATACAAATGTGTTGTTCAGAGCTCAAAACATTTTTCAACTTTAAATCAATATATTTAACAACGAAAAATGTCTTAAATCCCATCGTACTGACAATCGGCCTTGAACACAAATGTTTAGTTAGTAATGTGTATAGGAAGCCTACTTATAGTAATAGTTTGTTACACTATCAAAGTTGGCATCCAGAGCACATTAAGAAAGGCCTGGTGAAAGGCCAGTATGTACCAATTTCACGTATGACCACAAGGAATGGTGATTTTTGTGAACAAAGTATATTATTGAAAGAGATGCTGGAAGCAAGGGGGTACCCACTGAAATTAATTGATGAAATACTCACCAAGAGGGGGGGGGTGGGCGTCTTTGCACCATTGTTAAACAAAGAGAATCAGAGCCCCCAAATGGATTCCAACAATGTAGTCCTACAGAATGATTTTGAGGAAGTTTGTTCTAAATCTACTTGGAAGTTATCATTCCTTATAAAATTCTGTGCTGACTACAAGGCCATTACACACATTTTGTGTAAAAAATGGACCATTTTTAACCATCAAACTAACAGTTTGGAGAAGGTGGGGAAAAAACCTGGCATTATTTTTAGGAGGGGAGTGTCTTTCAAACAACATGTTGCAGAGGAACTACGAGGTTGGACAAACACTGGCTAAGGGGATTAAGCCTTGTGGTTTTTGTTCACAGTGTCCCTTTATTGGTAGAGGTAATTACATATGTATTAATGGTACCAAAATTGACATTTTAGGGAATTATTCTTGTTATACCAAGGGAGTGTTTATGGAGCCACATGCTGTTTATGTCCAGGTTTTTATATTGGGAAGACCAAAAGAAATTTTAGGGAGAGGATTTATGAGCATATCAGAGATATTAACACCTCTAACCCTAACAATGCTTTGTATAAACATGTAGAACAATTTCCTAGACATAATGTTAAATATTTCATCATTGAAAAAGTGGCTTATGATACCAGGGGAGGACGATGGGAGGATTACCTTAATTAAACTCAATGCTACTTGTCCTCCTGGCATCAATGACTGTATTAGTTTCAATAGCTTCTTGAAGTTACGTATGCATTTTGGATGAATTGGATACTAGCTTTTTTTATTGACATTTATTATAAAGGTTTTTAAATAGGTAGTTATTGTTTTTGCATATAATTGTTAGTTTTAATGATTTTGTATATTCATGTACTGTGGTTTGTAAGTCAAACCATCCTATTGACTCACATGATCAATTATGTATTCAAATCTTGTATTTAAAGTGAGGCAAACAAATGGTGTTTGTATTCTGATGAAGTCAGCTGTGCTTGCTGACGAAAGCGCTCAATAAATTGTTTGAACTAAAGTTGGTGGTGTTCTGTGGACCTGTGGTTTGGTTTCATCAGCTGTTGGTTGTACTGTCAAAGACTTTTATTGTGGTTCTTGGTTTGTGTTCGGTGCCTGGTGCGATCAACTATGGGTTCTAGGTCACGTACCATCGTTTTGGGTGAAGACCCAATGCAGAATATAGGACTTTTGACTCAACTTTTACAACAGCTCTCTAGAGAAGCAACGCAGGTTAACAACAGTTTATGTAGTCACAATTTGTCTATTGACACAAGTATTCCCCTCGGGCAGGGGACTAACAGTGGACAAATTCAACCCGAAGTACGGCAAGGTTTTACATCTGGTGGTGATGATGTAAGTTTCGCCACTTGGTTTAATAGAGAATTTTCATTTAATTGCCTTCAAAATACTGAATGGAGTAGAGGGACTTTTCAAGAGACTTTAAATTTCTTTGAAAATAAACTCATTAAAGTTAGGAAGTTGCAAATCGAAAATGCTTACTTCTGTGAATGTATCAAGAACAAAGTGGTGCCGAAGTGGTTGCGGAGTTGGAAGTACCCCAACGGTCTTGTAACTGACTCCGTGCTTCATCATGAGTTGATTGCTCTGGTTGATAGACAAGGCACGGAGTTGTTAGAGATTCTCATGAAACACAACAATAATGCCGTTGACTCTATGCATTCTGAGTTGATGGAACTTGATAAAAATTTGCGTGATGATCTTTTGTTTGATTCATCAATTCTAGCTTACAAATCTGTTTTGCAGAAAGCAAACAGACTTATAGCAAATATTCAGTTGAAAAAAGGTAAAAAATTACAGAGACACATTGCAGCCTACAAGGCTGGGTCTGCATACCCAAAACCACTGTCTACTCTGCAATCTACAACATCATCCAATCTATTGGGGGTAGAGAGGAGAGCCAAAGAGGTGGAGCTGAACAGCGATCCAACAATGAATTCCCTTTAGGGTGGGACCCTCCACGCAGGTCCGAGAGGATACACAACGAGTCCTGGAAACCACAGTACAGGAATCAATGGAGTCGACAGAGGAAACGAACAACAATCAAATTCATTTTGGGGGGGGACAGCAACAAACAAATTTGTTTCGGGGAGGACACAGGCAGTCCAACAGATGGAACTAACTACGGGTAACAAAACTAACTTTGGTGGCTTGGAAAATGTGGAACATTGTTATGAACTGATTCCAAGGGTTACAATCTTTGACCAGGTGAGTTCAGATGTAGCTTGTGGTTACACGGCGCATATGAACAGAAAAGGTGATTTTGTTGTTCACAATTCCTCTGGACGCATTTTGACTTGGAATTGCCTGAATTATTCAGCAAAGGTTTTACCTTCGTTCCCACTAAGAGAGCGAACTTGGTGGAACTCATATTAGACTTAAAAGCATATGTCAGGAAGTTGAATCTATGTTTACTGTTTGGGAATGATTTATCGCATAATCAACACAATGTTTTTCATAGGAGCAGTATGTTTAATCCACCTCTACCAAGTGTGTTAGTTTTGTTTGAAGCCCTGTGTGATTTTGATTTCAGGGCGATGTTGCATGACAAAGTAGATACTAATTTGTGGAATTTAACTAGGAGTGAAACAATGTTGGTTTGCAAACTAACGGCTGACAAATCTTTGCGTATTATGAAACCCGACAAGGGTGGTGGGGTCGTTATTATAACTTGGACTGACTACAACAACAGGATGAATGTTTTACTATTGGATGGTGTTATTTATGAAGAAGTGTCTTTGAATTTGTTTAACATTTCTTACCACAAAATAGATCTGGCATTAAAAGATTTACTTGACCAGGGACAGATTGATGTGGATTTATACAATTATTAAACGTCAGCCATCCTAGGGTACTGAATATTTTTGGTATCCCTAAAATACATAAGAGTCTTAACGACCCCCCAATGAAGCCAATTGTCAGTACGATGGGACCCAAGACATTTTTCATTGGTAAATATATTGATTTAAAGTTGAAAAATGTTTTGAGCTCTGAACAACACATTTGTATTGATTCATGGCACTTTTTGAAAAAAACTAAACGAAGTTACGGTCAAAGATTATACTTCGTTTTTGACTATTGATGTTGTGAATTTGTTTAATACTATCCCACACATTTTGGGCTTAGAATGGTTTGAGGAGTTTCTTTCTGACTCGAGGAGGTTTAATAACAATGATGTTTTGGTCCTAGTAACATTGATGGAACTTGTTTTAAAATACAATTTTAATTACTATGAGGGTCAGTTTTTCATACAACAAACAGGGGTTGCAATGGGGGCATGTTGTGCCCCCATTTTTGCAAACATTATCATGCTCATGTGGGAGTGGAAGTGTCTTTTTAAATCCCCTCACACTAGTTTATGGGACGTCTATGTACGTTACATTGATGATTTGTTTTTTGTGTGGAAGGGGGATGAGCATGAGGTGGAAGAATTTGTTGAATTTATTAATGGTACAACTGATTTTCTTCAGTTTAAGTTTGAATACAGAAAGGATGTTATTAATTATTTAGATGTGTTAGTAAGTAAGGACCTTGAACACAAATGTTTAGTTAGTAATGTGAATAGGAAGCCTATTTATAGCAATAGTTTGTTACACTATCAAAGTTGGCAACCATAGCACATTAAGAAAGGCCTGGTGAAAGGCCAGTATGTACGAATTTCACGTATGACCACAAGGGATGGTGATTTTTGTGAACAAAGTATATTATTGAAAGAGATGCTGGAAGCAAGGGGGTACCCACTGAAATTAATTGACAGGGTGTATGATGAAATACTCACCAAGCGGGGGATGGGCGTCTTTGCACCATTGTTAAACAAAGAGTATCAGAGCCCTCAAATGGATTCCAACACTGTAGTCCTACAGAATGATTTTGAGGAAGTGTGTTCTAAATCTACATGGAAGTTATCATTCATTCCAAAATTCTGTGCTGACTACAAAGCCATTACACATATTTTGTGTAATAATTGGACTATTTTTAACCATCAAGCTAACATTTTGGAGTAGGTGGGGAAAAAAAACTGGCATTATTTTTAGGACGGGAGTGTCTTTCAATCAAATGTTGCAGAGGAACTACAAGGTTGGACAAACACAGGCTAAGGGGATTAAGCCTTGTGGGTTTTGTTCACAGTATCCCTTTATTGGTAGAGGTAATTACATATGTATTAATGGTACCAAAATTGACATTTTAGGGAGTTATTCTTGTTATACCAAGGGAGTGGTTTATGGAGCCACATGCTGTTTATGTCCAGGTTTTTATATTGGGAAGACCAAAAGAAATTTTAGGGAGAGGATTTATGAGCATATCAGAGATATTAACACCTCTAACCCTAACAATGCTTTGTATAAACATGTAGAACACTTTCCTGGACATAATTTTAAAATTTTCATCATTGAAAAAGTGGCTTATGATACCAGGGGAGGACCATGGGAGGATTACCTTAATTTCAAGGAATTATGATGGCAAATTATACTCAACGCCACTTGTCCTCCTGGCCTCAATGACAGTATTAGTTTCAATAGCTTCTTGAAGTTACGTATGCATTTTGGAGGAACTGGATACTAGCTGTTTTTGTTACTGACATTTATTATTAAGGTTTTTAAATAGGTAGTTATTGTTTTTGCATACAATTGTTAGTTTTAATGATTTTGTATATTTATGCACTGTGGTTTTAAGTCAAACAGTCCTATTGACTCACATGTGATCAATTATGTATTCAAATCTTGTATTTAAAGTGAGGCAAACAGATGGTGTTTCTATTCTGATGAAGGCAGCTGTGCTTGCTGACGAAAGCGCTCAATAAATTGTTTGAACTAAAGTTGGTGGTGTTCTGTGGACCTGTGGTTTGGTTTCATCAGCTATTGTACTGTCAAAGACCTTTCGTGTGGTTCTTTCTTTACTTGCTTTCTTTAATATCTTTATCTTATGCAAGAGTCACTGAAAAGACTCCCACACTTTCCAAAATACCTGATACACATACACACTACACTGTTATACTATATAATATGCAATTTATATCATGAAATATTTTATACAAATACTAAAAAACAAATATATTTTACTTAGTTGTTTTTTTTTCAGTGTCCTTCTAAACATTAATAACAGAGTGGGGTATATTTTTTACAGTCCACCCACAAGTTTAACAAAGCCAGCAAAAGTCCAGTCTTTCTCAACCACTTTTTTTTGCACAGCTATATTTCACAAATGTGACCAATGCTTTATAATCTCCTATGTTTGTATTCAATAATTTAAAAGTTGCTAGTCTTCATCCTGCTCATCTACATCTTCCAACACAACACTCTGGTTCAAGTCCAAAATAGTCCTGATTCTTCCAGCCACCTCATGTGCTTTTTTTTCTCTCTCTCTCAAGCATTTTCCTTTGGAACATCAGAAAAGGTTTCACTGGCAAAGTCTCCCGCTGAGCTTTGCTGTCAGAATAATGACAGGCAGAGTCCCCTTCTGTTTGCTGACTCTCTTTTTGTTGGATAACCATTATTATGTCTTCCATTGTGTGTTCTGCATCCAAAATGCATTTGATCCTCCAGGAAAAAAATATTCTAAAGACAGCTGGATACAACAGCTTAAATCTCACACCTGCCTCTTGATACTCCCTGACTGATGAGATAAATTTGCTACTCTTCTGCCTGATGTACCGTGAATAATTATTTTCCACAAACACTCTGCTGTCTCGAATTTTTAATAATTTTCACTTCTGACACAGTTTTGTCAAGATCAACTCTTTCTGCAGGTATCATTGCATGTTTGCTAATATAGTTGTTGGCTGCTTTCTCTTGGTCATATTTGGAGCAAACACCTGATGTGCCCTTTCAATTAACAAATCCTGCTGATTTTCAGCTGAAACTAGAACAGAAGCTGCTGTTAAAAAGGGATATTTGGTAGGGCATATAAAATACTGCATGATATCTATAGGAATCAATCACAGGAAGTAAGAAAAGATTGGGAAGAGAGACTGGACAATCAATTTACTAGGAAACAATGAGAGCAATATGCAAAAAAATCTAGAACATTTAGACATTTTGCTTGGAAGTATTTGCATAGGTATTTTTATACACTAAGCAGACTGCAAATAATTTTTCCTTAGGTAGATGGCAAATGTTGGTGATATGATGGGAAACAAAAAGTTAACTGGGACCATATAATGTGGGAGTATAATGAGTTACCAGACTTAAAAAATCCCTACAGAATACTCTGGCAGGAATGCTGGATGAGCAAATGGGTGTAACTAAGAAAATTATTGTTTTGAGCTGGGATACAGCATCTGAATTGCCTAGACATAGTAAGGCCTTGATACGTTTAATTCTCATGGCTGCCAAAAATCAATTACTAGAAAATGGAAAACAAAATGCAAACCAACTGTATTTGAAGTACTGAATATTGTAACAGGGGTAAAAGAACCGGAAGTGGGATCTTTAGAAAACGGTAGGAGTAAATTACACAGAAAAAATGGGAATTGTGGGGACAGTACAAGCAGAATAATATTTTGTAGGAGGAGTGAGGTTTGAGGGAATGCAGGAGCTGATAAATTTCTGTAATGTTGGATTGATAATTATATGAAATAATATATGTTGACAATGTTTGCAACTGGGAATATGTTAATATGGATGGTTTTCTTTTATTAAGTGATAAATCAATAAAAGTGTTAAAAATCTTACTGAAGAATACAAGTCTACTTGTTTATTTGTGCTTTCATAAAATTAATACCGTCTGTTCCTTCCAATTTCTTAGGTA